>NC_056734.1:815036683-815199183 GCF_019279795.1 Protopterus annectens | reverse complement strand
AACAAACAAATCTGTTAGGGGAAATAATATAAAAAATAAACAATGTACAATAAGCTGGTTGCATAAGTGTGCACACCCTTAAACTAATACTTTGTTGAAGCACCTTTTGATTTAATAGCAACATTCAATCTTCTTTGGTAGGAGTCTATCAGCACGTCACATCTTGACTTGGCAACATTTGCCCACTCTTCCTTGCAAAAGCGCTCCAAATCCGTCAGATTGTGTGAGCATCTCTTGTGCACAGTCCTCTTCAGGTCACCCCAGATATTTTCTATTGGATTTAGGTCTGGGCTCTGGCTAGGCCATGCCAAAACTTTAATTTTCTTCTGGTGAAGCCATTCTTTTGTTGATTTGGATGTATCCTTGTGGTCATTGTCAATGTTGAAAGGTGAAATTCCTCTTCATCTTCAACTTTCTAGTAGACGCCTGAAGGTTTTGGGCCAAAAGTGACTGGTATTTGGAACTGTTCATAATTCCCTCCACCTTGACTAAAGCCCCAGTTCTTCTGAAGAAAAGCAACTCCAGTGCATGATACTGCCACCACCATGCTTCACCGTGGGGATGGTGTTCTTTTGGTGATCCGAAGTGTTGTTTTGTGCCAAATGTGCCTTTTGGAATTGTGGCCAAAAGTTCAACCTTGGTCTCATCAGATCATAACACATTTTCCCACATGCTTTTGGGAGACTTGTATTGTTTTGCAAGTTTTAGCTGGGCCTGGATGTTTTTCTGTGTAAGAAAAGGCTTCCGTCTTGCAACCCTACCCCATAGCCCAGACATATGGAGAATACGGGAGAGTGTTGTCACATGTAGTACACAACCTGTACTTGCCAGAAATTCCACATCTCCTTCAGTGTTGCTGTAGGTCTCTTGGCAGCCTTCCTGACCAGTTTTCATTTTGCCTTTTCATCAATTTTGGAGGGGCATCCAGTTCTTTGCAACGTTACTGCTGTCCCATATGTTCTCCACTTTTTGATGACTTTCTTCACTGTGTTCCATGGTATACCCAGTGCTGTGGAAATTTTTTTTTTACCCTTTTCCTGACTGATACCTTTCAACACTGAGATGTTTTGTAAGCCCTCTGTGAACCATGGCTTTTGCTGTAGCAAGCAACTGAGTAAATGTCAGGAAAATCCTATTAGGACAGCTGAACTTTATTTGGGGTTAATCACAATAACTTTAATCGATGCCAGGTGTGTACCCAAGAAGACTGAATGCTGTAATTAAATCAAAAGGTGCTTCGACAAAGTATTAGTTTAAGGGTGTGCACACTTATGCAACCAGCTTATTGTATGTTTTTTTATTTTTTATGTTTTTCCCCCAACAGATTTGTTTGTTTTTCAATTGAATTGTACAGGTTATAGGTCACATTAAAGGTGGGAAATGTTTTTAAATTATTTATTGTGGTCTCATGTTTTTATATCACAAAAACCTGGCATTTTAACATGGGTGTGTAAACTTTTTATATCCACTGTAACTCTTTTTAACAATTATGACTTTGCTGTAAATTGTGAGGCATGTTATAGTGACAATAAATTTGAGAGGCTGTGTGACTGGCTGATACAGATTCACATCCCAGCCCATACTGTGGACTTTAGATTGAACTACTAAACTTCATTTTTCTGCTGTATGTTAAGCACTTTTTAAGGATTTTTAAAGCCATGTGTTCATGCTGTATTATATTCCTTAATGATTGTATTACTTTGCAATATTCTGAATTTCTCTGTATTTTTGCAACTGCTATTGTGTCCATATGATTATTGAAGCAGTCTGTTGTTGAAGCCCACCTACCTAGTTAGAAACAGGTAAAAATCTTCCCTCCTCTCAGGTGTTGATTGTTGTGAATGTGTAGAAGTAAAAATAAACTGTGAAAATAATTAATCTAATTTCACTTTAAATGCAGTTAAAAGTACACGCACGCACACACACACACACACACACACACGCGCACACATCCTTGCATCTACCAACTTCAAAGAGGTTATGTGGTGTTGACTAAAATAGGTAAAAAAAAAAATTATGTGATGGTGACTAAAATAGGTTAAAAAAAATCTTTCAGTCAGTAATGAAACCCACAGCCTTAAAATAGAAACCCACAGAAGTAAAACCTTGCACAGTAGAGTTTCAGTTAACACATGACACAAGTAGGTGAAAGGAAATTGAGAGTAGAGCACTCTCAAAAAAATTAGCTTTTTAGAGTACCTGAGTGGGCGAAAAGTACAGACAAATCATTCTGTCATCTGTAAACATTAGCGATGTCATCTGTAAACATTAGCGATGCCTTGATTTTAATCCCATGTAATCAATAAAAAGAATTCAGAGAGAACTAGGTACAAAGTTTGCTAGTAACATAAATGTCAGCCTTTATAATAAGATTTTATACCTTTAAAATTTACTTCTTTGGACTCCACAAGTTGAACAGTAAAGTCAGCTGGTGCAAGATTGTAGTGATATTGTCCATGCTTTTCATATAAGGCAGGCAGAAAAGAAATCTTGCTGTTTAACATGTGTAAAGAGAATAACTGAAATTGGATGACGTATCCAGCCTCTTTATAGAACAGCTATTCTGGACTTTAATGTTGTTTGCCCTTTTAAATATGTGTTGAAGCAGTCCAGGAAAAATGTAAACCTCTAGGACCATTTTGTTTTCCAACAAACATTTAAAAATGTGGCAGGACCATGAACCACTGAAGTTTAAAATAGTTTCATAAAAACTTTATATGTGATATGCAGTTAGTGATTTCTGTAAAATGTAGTACATAAATTAACAATTTTTTTTTGAGTCAGCTGCTTCCTGTTTAGGACTACAAGTATACAGTTAAATTAAATTTCATTGCATAGTCTATAAATTCTTAAGGGACAAAAATGACAGTATATACTTGTTCTTAAATCAAACAACATTAGTAAGTTATGTAGTCTCTGTCCTGTTGTGTAAAGTCTGCATACATATCAACTGTCCAGATTTTTGCCTTATATTTTTGTATATTCCTCATAATATTTGTTGTTTTTGGCAAATCATTGAAAACTGAAGGCACTAAATATTTCAAGAAATACACAGAACAGAAGCAGCTCCTCCCTTTCCCTACCCTCATGCTAGGGGGTGATAGAGAGCAGCTGATATCAACGGTAGGGAAATCTAAAAGTTTTAAAAGGAAATTAAGAAAACACTAGCAGAAAAAGAGTAAGTGAAGGGGCAAAAAATATGCCATGGTACTGCAGGAAGTATATGCTGTGGCACAGAATGATATGAATTGCATGGAGTGCCGAGATTACACTGAGTTATTGGCGAAAAAGATAAACTTGTTAAAGCATTCCCTAATGTGAGATCCAATTTTGACATTGCTTGGAGGGGTACTTAATTGTCCCTAAGTAGAGTTGTGCATAGCTACCTATTCTGGATCTTGGTGCCATCCTATGATCTACTAACAAAAAAGGCTCTCTTCTTTTAAATTGCAACAAGCAACTGCTACACTTGGAATGCTAAAGCATTTCAGTTCTGATTGCAAATGTAATGTAGGCATCCAGAAAATTAATTTCTGTATGCAGGTAAAATGCCGTTAAAGCACTGAGAGTCCGTCACCATCCATTTATTGCACCTCAAAAATTTTGTATTTGGGGCAGCGGCACCCTTTAACCCACCCTAGCTAAACCTTTGCCCGTAAGTGCTGTTATGACCAGGTGTCTCTCTAATGACTATAACAGCAAGCAGTGCTGGCTGGCAATAGCATCAGAAATTAAAACAGTTTTGTTTCTACCTGCTGTCTCTGCCTCCCAACCATCCTGGAGTATGTCTGATGTTGCTGGTTAATCCTCTTACCACAAAAAATAAATAAATAAATAATAATAATTACTGAAGATTTCAGCCAGTCAGTAATGCCAGAGTTTCATATTTCTTGTTGTTCAAAAAAGGCAGGTTGATGTAAAACTGGTTGTTTTATTAACTTTTTAAGTGAACAAGAGCAATGTTTAAAAACCGTCCATGATTTGACCTTTTTTCCCATTACTTTTGGATTTGTCCAGAATTTGGTGCCTGCCAATAAAACACGTTGTGCTCCTAGACTTTTTTTTCTGTAACTGTTAGTACATGGAGCAGGTGAAGCTCCATGTACTACAAATAATTATGCTGAGGTCCACAGATCTTAAACTTATTATCATATGTTCTTGATATGGATGCCTAGATTCACATCCACAGATCACAACCTTTTAATATGGACTAGATTCCAAAAGAGATGCTGTCACTGTAAGTCTGCCTTGATTCTGAAAGACCTGCTGTCAGTGTAAGTGACTTCCTTATGTCTTAGACCTGTCTATAAACAAGCTTAGTATGGGTGCTAGATTCCAAAATTCCTGCTCTCAGCCTGTACTGTAAGTGGTCACCTACAATGAAAGCAAGTTTTTTTGCATTTGGGACCTATGTGTTCTCAACATGGATATGTATAAACTGTTGAGGTGAATTTCTTAGTATCTGTGTCTCCAGCACCTAATAAGGCAGTTATGACTGGTGATCTGATCATGATCCTCTTAAGTTATTCATTTGTAGAAAAGTATGTTGTTTGTTTCTGGAAGTGGACTACATTTGTAACATCTGTTCAGTTAGAAACCAATGTACCAGTCTCTCTTTCATTATGGAAGTACCATGGTGGAAGTACTCCAGTTCACAGTCTACATTTATATTCAGTGCAGATGTTTAGCTTAGATTTCATACAGTTAAAAGTACAGTCTGCTGAGTTGCCTGCACATAAATATATAGCATTCAGGATTTCATTCAGGAGATTGCAGGAGTTATGGTACCTTTTGTTGATCCCATTTCTAGAGATGGACTATTGTGATGAAACACAAGGACAGCATAAGTAAGCAAGCAAGTAAGTAAGGAATAAAATAAGCAAGCAAGCAAGCAGCCCTGTGTAAAATAAGGACCATGTGCAGTAACCTTCACCTATTGCACCCACTTACTTCATGTAACAACCTCCAGGGTCACAGAACCTCAGTGGAATCTGGCAATTGTGACTCAGTGGTCCAGCACTTTAAACAGATACTTCCTGGCCTTCATCAACTGCAGCATTCAGGGACCTCTCAACATTTTCCTGGTTAGCTTTTTGACAGTATGGTACCTAACCAAAGAAGGGGAGGCTGATTTTATATTGTTGGGTGATGGTGAGACAGAGAATGCTTTTAAGGAAAATGTCACAGTCTCAGAATTCTGCATGTTTGCTCTAATGGTCATGAATGACAGCTCAACATCGAAACCCTGCATGCACGCTTCCAAATGCGGAGTGCCCAGTAACAAAATTTGTGCCTGCATAACTAAAGTGCTTGCATTCTTCTCACTTTTTCTAGATGAGAATTGCAAATGTTTTGATACGCTAGTTCCTATTTTTTTATATAGAGCTCATGCTGTTGAACAAAGGATAACCATGAAAGTGAGACAGAACTTGTGCTAAAAATGGTTGTCACAGCTATACAAAGGGCAGGGCAGAAGGAACAGGTGCCAACTTGTAACTGATTGACATATACAAACTAAGGAAGAAATAAAAGAACAATTTGATGGTTTACATGCTATCAATTTTTTCTTGCAAGGGTAGCAGTGAGTTATTAGGTTGCTAGATAATATGAACGTTCTAATCAGCCTTGATCTGCTAAAGTTTGTCATGTTTAGTTTTACTTGCTGAATTTGTTTTTCATTCAGGTCAGACTGTTCCTTTTTTGTCTAGTTTTAGACTGTTTAACTTTACCTCAGTGTTGTCCTTAGCCCTTGGTGTTTTTTTTTTGTTAAATCACTATACCTTCACAATTATTCTTCTGTACCTTCACAATTATTCTTCTGATATACTCCAGCTTTGTTCTAATGTTGTTGTGCATATTTTATTGGTATTACAATTGTGCACTACTTGGATGTTCATTAGTTTTGTTTGATAGTGGAGCATACCTCTCAACCTCTTAGCGGAAGAAATATGAACAAAGCCAAAAGTAATGGGTAGACGATGACCTAAAATCAAGGGCAAGTTTTAAATATTGCTCTTGCAAACTTAAAATGTTGATAAATAACAGGGTATGCATTAACGTGTATTTTTGAATTTAAAATCTTAAACTGAAATGTTTGTCATCATTTAGAGACTTCATTTGTCAACGATTTGTCAGAAAACCACACATTCTATGAGGCACAGACCAAAAATATGAGGCACAAAGCTGGACATTCTGTGAAAATTTGGACAGTTGAGACATGTAATGGAGAATTAGAAGTTTAAGATGCATTAATTCAGGCACACAATTCTGCCTCAGGTTTGACATACATTATGTGTATTTTTAATAGATTTAGAACATTTAATTGGCGACTTTGACATCTGTCATTTGTTTATATCTTATGCTATTACAGAGAGCATAAATTGTTTAGGTTTGAACATGACTGCGCATATGTTTCAAATGGGATTTCGGCCATGAACACCACATCAGGAGTGTCTGCATCAGTGTCTGGCGCTGAGCACTTGTCTACAAACTGCAACACATCTAGCTCTAAGAAGAGACAGAGGGAGAGAAAGGGAGACAGAGAAGAAATAGAAGTGTAGAGCTGATAATGTGAAGGATGAGTACATAAACAGTCGTGATTTCCCTTTAAGTTAAGAACAGTTGCAGGAATAAGTGCACTTTGTTGTAGTGCTGTTTCTTGGTGACCCTCGGTTGATGTCAAAACTTAAAAGCAGACACTGAATTTTGTGGTTCACATCCTGTGTTTAAAAATAGTTGCAAGCTGCTTTTCCAGTTAAGAAATTTTCTCAAGGGAGCATATTAGCTGCCAAAACTTGTACCCTACTTTCATCATGTTTAATCTTGGTCTTTTTTTAGGTACTTGGCTTGCTAAAGCATTCTTTAACATAATCACTTGTATTATGGTGAGGAGGCAAACGCAACAGCATTTTGTTGAACAAGTTTTGTGTTGAAAAATTGGCAAGTCTGTGCTAACTGGTTCTGAAATGTAGGGATGGGTAGGACTTAAATTATTTAGTGATTTAAAGCAATTTCTGTTAAGCAGTTCAACTTTTGAACAGATATTTGTCACCTAGTGGCACTTAGTCTGACTAAACAGTGCTGCTAGATGCATAGGCAGGTTGCACTTGATTTCAAACTTTAACCAAAAGAATCATTGATTAAATGCAGTCTCTCTCACTGTCTTTCTGCAGTATTCCTGCTGATGAGTATTCTCAATTGTGTAATGTTATAGGGTTGCCAGTCTCTGTCACAGTCGCTCAGTTATAGAGGGTTTGCTAGTCTCTTCCTTAGTGAGCCAGATTGTAGATTAAAGTGAATTAACACAAATCTCTTTCACCAGAATTCGCCCTTGTGAGTGGTAACACTAAAATTGTGCAGACGTTAAATTAATGTACAGTGTCTCTCACCAGTCCTGCTGCTAGTGAGCAGTAATGATGCTGAACTCAGACAACCAAATAACATACAGTCTCTTTTGCCCTACCTTGTACTAGCGTGCAGTGTTGATTTTCCATTGTGTGCTGCCTCTTTTAAGTAGTGCTACTATTAACAGAGTTCTACATTTAGAGGAAGTTATAAGTCTCTGTCAGAAGAAAATAAGAACTTGATACACTTTGTGTCTTTTAAAAATAAAGCAACCCCCCCCCCCAAAAAAAAAAGTCTGTAGTGAACAATGGTGTATGTAACCCAAATTGTCTTGAACAAAGTCTTTAGTAGATAAATTCAGTTTCATTACTTCAGTGGTCAAACAGATTAAGGCTTGTGACCCACCACTACTTCGTGGAATATATGCCTAGGCACCTGAATAAACAAACATCCCTATGGCTCCCCACTCCTTCCAGGCAGGTATGGCTCAGCACTCCAACCTGAAGGACTCAAATGAAGACTCCCCATCTCAGTGCAGCCTGCTAATGCCTTAGTACATTTTTCTCCTCAGCAAATCTCTCTAGACTTGTATGGAACTGGGAACACTGGAAACTCCACTGTTTTCTCCGTTGACTGCTGCCATACTGTCAGTGAACCCGCCTTCATTAGATGCCTGCGTCTAACTGCTGTCATTCGTTTGCAAGCTCCAGTAGATTTTGTTAAAGGCAACCAAATCCAAGTCCTGCTTCTCCATGATCCCCTGCTGTTGTAGCTATAGACCCTTGGATATTCCATCTAGCCTGCGTTCTTAGTGTTTCTAGCATTCCTTCCTAACTATGCCCCTGCCCCTCTGAACCATCTGCCAGGGACTCCTAGCAGTGTCATCATGCTCTGTTACAAAATGTTTATACTTTTTTTTCCGTGTTCCTGTTATTTATTCAAGCAAGCATCGTATGCGATAAGTATTTTTGTTCTCCTTTTTCAGTCTAATTAAATGTTGTGGTTGCCTTTATATCTGGTAGGCAGTTAAGGTCAACATAATAACAGTAGCATGCAACTAACAGATGTGATAAGGGATTTGTCATGGAATCTGTCAATTGTCCAAGCAGTTAAGAAGACTTTTGTTATTAACTGTTTCATCCATCTGGATCCACTGATTTTTGGTTCCCCTGCTGCTCACGTGTTCCCCTTCCTGGGAGGGTTCATGAGCACCAGGCTATGTGCTGCTGTCACAAGGCAGAGAATGAACATTTAATTATTTTGCCTTGTCCACTTTATTAATCTCCTGAGGCACCAGTATGTAATGTTTCCAAAAATATGCCGGCCTTCATTTCTTTACAGATCTGCTCACTTTGATTTCTTTAACAGTCTACTGCAGTTATCTGTGTCTAACCATGGATGCTGGTGATGTAAAATATCCTCCCCCAAGGTAAGTCAGCTCCTGTTGTCACTCAGTCTCATTCACCTCCCCCAAAACAGACCTGTAATGGGCAGGCTGTTATTTGAATCTGGGATCAGGACATGAGCTGTGAGGGTGGACACCTTCTACTTTTCAGGCTAGTCCTCTAAAATCATATAATTCATGTAATTCCCACACCACAGCTTTACTGTAATAAGGACAGGATTCAGTCATGCAGAGTTGCTGTTTAATTTGTCACTCCGAGTACCCTAATTCTCTTATTAGTTGTCTTGTGTAATGTGCAATGCTTAAAAAAAAAAAAAATCCGTCCACAACCTCTTTTCCCAGTTTTTGCACATGAGGTCTGGGGCCTGGGTGTCACATCAGCAGTGATAATCATCAGTGTTCACACCAATGGGTGGCTAGAGCCCTGCTGCGGATTTAAAAAAGAAAAAAATGCTGTATACAAGTTCCAGTAAGTAAACATCAGGTACCAGTAAATTACATGTTTTTGTCTAGTATATCTTTTCTTATTTGAAAAAAAAAAAACAGTTTAAAACAAGGAAATATGTGACAAACAAGAAACACTTTATAAAGGTAAAAAATGTAGGCACTCTTTTGTCAGATTTCTATTTATACTTGTATGATTCTGGATATAGAAGCTAATCTTTATCCCTGAGAATGGGCTTAGATTTTTCTCTGTCCATATCTCAAAGAGGGATGAAGGACTAACTGCACTCCAGAGTACCCATTTTGATTAGCAGCACAGGTACTGGAAGAATCAGTTTGGAGGGGATGATAATGAATGGCCGATGCTGGCTTTCCTGTCTGTCTTGAGGTTAAAGAGAGAGCTCTGTTCATGGTTTTGATGACAGGGATGCAAGTGTATCCCTGATAGTATGTAGAGCCTAGCGTGCCCGTACTACGAGCAGTGTGTTGCTTGGTTAATAGTTTCTGCTTATGCAAAAACATGCATGTACCTCCTGAGGCAGCTATTGCGAGTATTCTAACTTGTTAAAAGTTTTGATGTTTTGAACATTTAGTCTCAGGCATGAATGTAGGTGAAATGTTTTTATTAAACTATCACAGTATTTATGTTTCCAAGAATGGACTGATGTTCAGTCTCTGAAAGCTAAAGGATACAGTTAGGGTCTATGGGTGACATTTGCCATCTATGGACTGTCCTTAAAGTGAAGCGTATCTCAAAAGTAGTTTGCATTATTTAAAGTTTTTGAAAACTTTAAACATTTATAGTTGATTGGAAAATTTTTATAATGGGGAGAAGTACAGAAAACAAGCTTTGGTATAAAAAGCCCTATCCATTGACATGAATATTTCCAAATGCCTTCTTCCCTTCCAGCTTAACTTATTCACATATGTTCAATAAAAAGTTACCAGCCATTCAAGCCTTTCAACGTATGCCTGTTAAGGAGGTTTTTCCTATGAATGTCTTGTTTCAGAAATAGCTTAGAGCTGAAGGCCTTGCAACTAACTGTAGTTAGCCACCCACATGATGTGTAGCCCATTCCTAGCAGCTTAAGTTGGCAAAGCTGTTTGTTTTCTTAGTTATCATATACTTAAGGTTACAGATCTTTCCAGTCATTTATCACTTTTGATTTTATTATGAATGAAATAAATAACAAGCTGCTTACCTGGTTATGTGCCTGGATTTGCTTTGTAATTCTCCAAATCAAAATTCAAAAATGTTCTAGCATCAGATAGTGGGGTCTGGTTTGCTTTTTTTGTTTTCCAAGAGATTTTGCTCTTTTGGATAGGCACTGAAGTAATATGCTGGAATAATGTGAAGCTGCATGTAAAAAACTCTTTGTTTTCCTGAGTTTATTATAGCCTGTAAAGTAGCTGGATCATATAATGTGTACTTGTCAGAATGAAATGTTAAATTATTTGATATGGGCCAATGGTATCATGTTTAGTATTGTGGGTCCATAACTGTAGTTATTTATTCATTCATATGTTTATATTCAATTATTAGTTCATACTTTTTACTAGGATGGTTCGGTTGGACAAATGATTATTTAAATTGGAGTCCTGGGAAGGAAGGTTTCATGAACTAGAAAATAAAAACATAAATAGTGTAATTAAAGTAAGTTAAGAAACGATATTAAAGTGACAACGCAAAAAGAGATGCAAAGAAAAGTTAACATCAGCTTTGTCATCATCAGTCTCCCTTTCCCATTTGTTATAATGCATGGGAGTGTTGCATCAGTTGCCCCCACCTTTCTTGATTCAGAGCCACTCTTTTACGTTTTTTGCCAGTCGTGTCTGACTTTGTAAGTTTTTTCTCATGCAGTCTAGTCACCTGTTGGTAAACAAATGTTAATATTTATAGAAAATGTGCGGTTGCTTGGAAAGCAAAATATTGAATTATGCAAGAACTGTTAAGCATGTTGGATAGATATTTCCAGGTAATACATTTTCTTTCTGTTTTGGTTTTCTATTAGGCAAGGTAAGAGATGTTCACCCCCAAAGAAGGAACATACCTGCAAGATAAGAGGCGAAGTAGTCAAGGGTAATACCCACATAGAAAATCCATCTGTCTCCTGTCTGCTGTTGGGATGTGTGATTCTCAAAGAGCATGGCTTGATGAATGCACCTTTTATCCAGTCATGGTGCACTAATGCAGAGTTGTCACCTCCTGTTTCATCTAACATGAACTCTGAGAATTAACTCTGGGGATAAGAGGTGTATTTATTTTTACCACCAAGGTTAAGTAGCCGCAGAGTTGTATGTCGAATCATAGAGATGTGTGTGTGTGTGTGTGTGTATGTTATGGGGGGGGGGGTGTTGCCACTTGAGTAGTGTAGTATTTTACTGGTCACATTAGACCAGTTGTAAGTGGACTATTTTTGCTTCAATTTAAAGCTATTGATCCCTGTTTGCTCAGTTGATTAAAAAGGAAAAGGTGGTATCTATATAGTTTTGAATTGTGATGTTGATGGAACAAACCTTTCTGGTTTATACCTACTTAAAGGATAAACAACTATTGTCAAAGTGTAGCAGGTCACTTTGGATATTTTTTAAGCTGTATCAATAGCAGTACTTGATATTTACTTCCATATCTGAAGTACAATTTCCTTTGGGAATGAAGTGCTCTTCCATGTAGTGAACCTTTTATTTTTATTGATATTTCTGTGGGGGTGGGAGGGTTCTTTGTCAGGGATGGGATTATCCAAGCTATGATATTATGGTAGATGCCTTCTGATATAAACTTTTTTTATTTGTTGTTGTTGTTTTTTTTACTGTATACTGTATTCTTTATGACTCCAAGATATTAGTGCTTTGGGAACTGGGTACTTGCTGTACTAGATTAGATATTAAACTAACATGCTGTGGAAGACTGCGTATATAACAGCCAGGAGGTTGTCAAGTAACTAAATATAGTGCAGATCAGCCTGCAGAAGTAACAAGCCAGGTTCTAAAACAGTGGTGGAGCATGTTGCTACTGAGTGTGAAAATATTGCTCTTGCTAAGTATCAAAATATTGATGTGCACAGTGTTAATTCTCCCTTTCCATTCACGTCATGGATGGTAAATCAAGGACCTCTTTCAAGCTAAGGAAAGTGGCCTTCCACGCAGTGCTAACAGGAGGTTCTCTGATTGGACAAGTAGGCACCCACAGGCCAGGAAGACAGCAGCAGCAGCAGTCACCGGAATGAAACGCTGGTGGTAGTAGAGTTTGAAGTCATGGGAAATGTTTTTCAGACCGCTTCAAAGAAATTCTGGCACACCATCAAGTAACTCGGCAAGGAGGATAGGAACATTGCTTACGATATTTTCAGCAAGGGTGAAGAAATGTTGTCCTCAGCTGATGATATTGCTGGAAAATGAAGTGAACACTTTAAAAGTTCCTTGCTTTGGTGGTGTATTACTTGAGACAACTGACAAGGAAATTCATTTTAATAGATGAAGTTGCTGGAATACTTTAGCAATCCTGAATATGCAAGATCACAGAACTAGATGAGATACAATCAGAAATACTGAAGGTGCTGCATATTTGACTGCAATGGTTAATGAGCCTGTCCATTGTTGAATGGAAGACTAAGACCATACCTTTGTATAGGCAGACTGGACCTGTGGTCTCCATTTTCAGAAAGGAGGGTGCATACCTATATTCTCCAGTTTACAGAGAGATTGCACTTCTCATGCCCCCAGCCTGCAGAAGGCAAAAAAAAGTACATCTTGGAATATCTTTCAGTAGATGTATCAGTGTTTGGTCCCTGGCCTCTCTTGTGAGCTACTGGATCCCTATATGTATGGAGTAAAAGTTGTCTACATTACGTCTAATGTATTCAGGTTGTTTACAAAACTGCCAAGGGAAGCCTTTCCTATTCATGCTCTTTATGCTTTATGGGAAGGATATCAAAATGCAGCTGATTGAACAGTATCTACTTTGGTGGTGTGAATATTGTAGTTTTGTTTTTTGTAGACAGTGCAGTCCTCTTTGTTTCAAGTAACTGATTTCTGACATGCAGTAGTGGTTTGCTTTTCAGTGTGTGAAGTATTTGCAGTGGAACTCTGCACTTAGAAGTCACTGATGTTCTTCATGTTTCACTGTTGCAGTCATCACACTTGGGTTATCTGCCTGGAGGTAGCCCTCTATCGGTCCGAATACCAGAATCTTGGGATTTTTGCATCGGTTGGTGTCGCCTCTTCCATGATGTCAGATCATCAGGGTATAAAACATGCAGCCAATGCCATTACACCAGTCTTTATTGCCAAGAAGGAGCCCGAAGCAGAAGCAGTTTGCAAGTGCCAGTTGGCCGCTACCTGAAATTTTCGATGTTAAGTTGTCTATCTCGCCTTCATTCTTGCTGGATGGGTTCGGAGCCGACCTCGGCTCCGACTCGGCCACTCTAAAAGCTCGAGAGTTGGTTCCACCGGCTCGAGGCTCCCCTTATATCCCACAATGCTAGGCGTGAATTACCCCAGATCTCGTTTGCCGCTACAGCGATCGAGGTGTTTGGTTTCTACCGGCTTCAGGTGAGTTATTGTAGAATAAAGTATAGTCTACTTAAACCCCTTTAATTTAATTCATTATTGTTATTTCCCTTAGTTTAGTGGATTCAGACCCCCTTTTCTCCTGTTTTCCACTCTTTCTTCCACAAAGAACTTATTGTTCTTCCCTCAGGCCTTTGGGCCTTTCCATCCCCTTAGGGAGTGTTTGTGTTTCTTGTTAGGGAACTAAAAACTTGGGATAGTATAATTTTTAGTTATAATTTTTTTTTGAAATTTAGTTTGTGTAAAGTGTAATCAGTGTGTTTGAGTGTGTGTTTGGTTACACTTTCCTTAACAATGTCTAAGGATTCCAAGGTCTCAGGCTTCAAGAAGTGTGACTCGTGCTGTCAGAAAATGTCTCTGACAGACGGTCACACTTCTTGTGTGTACTGCCTGGGACCTTTACACCTGCAGGACTCTTGTGCTGTATGCCATGGCTTCAGCCCTAGAGTCCTGCAGGAAAGAAAAAACAAACTCATACTAAGAGGTTTGCTTAAGCCTGAAGGTTCCCTTACTGCTACCTCGGGAAAACCTTCCAAGGCTTCTAAGTCCTCGACTCCAGCTTCTGAGTCGAGGCCTAAGGCTTCGAAACCTACTGCTACATCGGCTCCGGCTGGAGCCGATGAGTCTTTGACTACAGCTTCTGTGGTTCCCTCGGCTCCGGCTGGAGCCAAGGTATTGGAAATTCCTGGGTCAGCTCTGATCAGATCATCGGAGCCGACATCTAGAAAGAGGTCTAGGTCACCATCCCTTGGCTCCGTTCATTCGGCTCCAGCGTCTCCCTTGCTGTCTGAACGGAGCCATAGATCTCACTCCTCTAGATCATCGAGGCTGTCGGATCATGACCTTCAGAGGGTAGTGAGTCGACTTCTAAAGTCCGAGGCACTGGCCCAAATGCTTCAGAGCCCGACTCATCAGTCGATGCTTCAACCTATTCCTCAAAATATTCCTCCTCCGACTCCTTTGAGCTCGAGCCGGGCGCCTCGAACCGAGACTGTGGTAGCGTCGAGCCGATACAATTGTCTTCGGTTCCGCGTCGGCTCCGATTTCTTCCTTTGAAGAATCTCGGCGGACTTCCCTCGTCGGCTCGAGGGGTGAGTGGCATCGGACCCTTGTCCGACCCCGCTCTCCCTCTCGGTGCTTCGGCGCTGGTGAGTTCGGCTCCGACATCGGCCTCGGAGCCATCTCTGTCGGTGCCGAGGGAGGTTCTCAGCTTCTCGGAGTGGGGACCTCTGGCTCTGCCTGACAGGGGTGCGTTTGAGGTCATGCGGAGTGTGTTGGAACCTGGTTCAACTCCACAGTCGGCTCCGTCCGCCCCTCCCTCTTCGGTGCCTCAGGTGATGTCTACTCTCTCCCTCATCCCTGACTGCAGAGAGCCAACTCTTCAAGAATCCCCTGTGGGGATTTCATCCTCTTCCGAGGCCTCTCCTGATTTGGCGGGGGAGCCCCCTAGGAAGAGAAAGTGTAAGAGGAAACACATAGACTCACCTGAGTCTGTCACCTCTGACACAGATTTAGAGGATTCCGAGGGTTCCCCCCGTTCCCCTTCTGAAGATGTCTCCTTCGCAGACATTCTAGAGATCCTTAAACAGAGGGGAAATTGTAGAGGATTCCGAGGGTTCCCCCCGTTCCCCTTCTGAAGATGTCTCCTTCGCAGACATTCTAGAGATCCTTAAACAGAGGGGAAATTGGCCAGCCCTTAACCCTTCGGAGGATGAATCTGTGTATCTTGAGGCGTTTGGCTCTCGCCCTTCCACCTCCTGGGTGTCCCCCCCCTTTGACCCCCTCATGCAGGTGGTAGCAAAGAAGGCCTGGACGGCTCCTGACTCAGTGGACCCCACCCCCAGGAGACCTTCTAAGTTTATAACAGCACCGACTGATAAACAATTTCTGACCAAAGGAGTTACTGTGGATGCTATGGTGGTAGCTGCTGCCACCAAGAAGGAACTAGCTGATCCTTCAGTGCCTGTCCATCCCCCTAATAAGGAATCTAGGTCTATGGACAGGTACGGAAGCGGATGTTTTCAGCGACCTTTGCTATGCGTCGCTGAACTACCTATGCCATTTCACTCGTCTCCAAAGAGACTTGATCAAGGAAACGAGTGAGATGTTGAAGGATCCTACGGCTGCGGGTTTTCAGGACAAGATGAACGCCCAGCTGGCTACCCTGAATTCTATACCTAACTCCTCCATGCCTCCTTTCATATGCGGCTGATGGTGCGAGCAGAGCCGAGGTACAGGTGTCGCTTACGGCATGCCTGGATGCGACTATGCAATTTTGCGGACCCTTTAAAACGCTCTTTCACTAATTCCCGCTTGATGGATCATCTCTTTGGTCCTCAAGTGAAAGAAACCTTGACTAGGTGCGAGACGGATGGCAAAACTCTGTCTGCCGTCGGAGTCCGTTTTTCTACTCCTTCTAGACCTTACCAAAGGCCAGAAAAGTGGGAAAATGTGGTTCCGCAAACAATCTCAAGGGAATTTGCCTGACGCACAGAGTCGGTTCCCCTCCAGAGGCAGAGGAGGGAACAATAATGGTAGACGTCGCCCAGAGGCAGAGGAGGTCCAGAACCAGGGCAATCGAGAAACTTTTTCCGATAAGCCCTTCCAGCATCCCTGAGGTGTTGCCCGACTGTCCACCTTCAGAGGCAGTCGGGGGAAGATTGTCACTGTACCCAGAAGCCTGGCTATCCCTAACTCAAAACAAGTGGGTACAGTCCATCATTTCCGAAGGCTATTCCATTCCCTTTGTTCGCATTCCAAACCAATCAAAAAAATCCCTTCCAGATGTTCCACCCGCTCAAAGGGATCTTGCAGCTTTGGAAATTTCAAAGCTGCTTGCAAAAAGAGCAATTCAGCCAGTTCCAGCAGACCAGCAAGGATCCGGAATCTACTCCAGGTTCTTTTTAGTTCCAAAGAAAACAGGGGACTGGAGACCAATTTTGGATCTCAGTATCTTGAACAAGTCTGTCAAGAAAACAAGATTTCGGATGGTCACGCTACAGTCCATCCTTCCCCTATTGGGAAAGGAAAACTGGATGTGCTCTATAGACCTTCAGGATGCGTACTATCATATAAAAATGAACAGACGCTCCAGAAGATTCCTCCGCTTCAGGCTGGGAACCAGTCACTTTCAATTCAGAGTCCTGCCCTTTGGACTCACCACTGCCCCCCGGGTGTTTACTAAATGCATGGCAGTGGTAGCTTCTCACCTGAGACGTCAAGGATTCCAGGTGTTTCCATATTTGGACGACTGGCTCCTCACAGCTCCCACCAAGCATCTTCTTCTAGTGGCCAGAGACTACACCTTTCGCATTTGTCAAAAGTTAGGCATATCAATAAATTGCGAAAGTCTGTTTTGTCGCCTTGTCGTGCTATTACCTTCATAGGCGTAAATCTAGACACAGTCAACATGTCTGCGAGACTAACAGATCAGAGAATAACAGACATACGCAAACTGGTCTCTCTTCTCTTCAACAGCAACAGAGTCAAAGCCAGGTTAGTTCTGAAAGTATTGGGGATTATGGCGGCTGCTATCCCTCTACTTCTATTAGCCAGATTCCACATGAGAATCCTTCAATGGATGCTCTTCACACAATGGTCATACCAGCAACTTCCGATGTCCCACACCATTATGATTACGCAAACATGCAAGAATCATCTTCTGTGGTGGATGTCTTCCCCTCAGCTCTTCCTGAGAAGACCCTTTGTTCCTTCCCCTCTGGTTGCTACTCTGACAACGGACGCCTCCCTGATCGGGTGGGGGGTGGGGCATTATCAGGGCAGAACTGTCCAGGGCATATGGCAACCAGACGAATGCCACTTGCATATAAATGTTCTAGAGATGAGAGCAGTGCTTTTAGCGTTGCAAGCCCTTCAAGACTCTCTCCCCTTGGGAACGATAGCAATCCAGACGGACAATATGTCTGTAGTGTGGTATATCAACAAACAAGGTGGAACCAGGTCCTATCCCCTATGTCGAGAAGCACTCAGACTGTGGCAATGGGCGATTTCTTCTCAGCGGTTTCTGATAGCAACGCACATCCCCGGGAAGTCCAATCAAATCGCGGACAAGTTGAGCAGAGCTATCCTCATGCCTCACGAGTGGTCTCTGAAAGATTCTATTGTGGAAAAAAATTTTCTCAAGTGGGGTCAGCCTTGCTGCGACCTTTTTGCTACTCCCCAAAACAGCAAGTGCAAAGATTATTTCACCCTCTTCCCCTTACCAGGCCAGCCCAGCAGAGACGCTCTAGTCCAAGTTTGGCCCCGGGACTTCTGTATGCATTCCTCCCTTTCCACTAATCTCTCAAGTGATACAGAAAGCTATCGCTCAGAAGGCCTCATTGATCCTCATTGCTCCTTACTGGCCTCGACAGGTTTGGTTCCCCTTTCTACATCAATTTCTGTTGGAGCAACCCTGGCATCTGGACCTAGTTCCAGATCTTTTGATCCATCAGTTGGGTCAGTTTCATCGCTCCCTAACATCTCTGAACCTCACTGCTTGGTTCCTCCAGTTCCTACCTTAGCCAGGCTTCCTCAAATATCTCACACTGTGCGAGATATTTTAATAGCTTCACATAAATCTTCCACTAAAAAATTTATCTTAGTAAGTGGAAACGTTTTGCCTATTGGGCTCAAGGAAGGGACTTAGATCCTTTCACTGCTCCCATCCAAATGGTTCTTGATTTTCTAGCTGAACTCTTTCATGCAGGTTCATCTCCTTCTACTCTCAAAGTTCAATTGGCAGCTATATCTAACTTTCATGTGGCATTTCAGAGTCTGCCATCATGTCCCACAAGCTTTGCAAAGCCTTTTTGAAGGGAGTTTTTCTACTCAGACCTCCTATAAGAAATCCTCCTCCTTTGTGGGACCTTAATTTAGTTCTCAGTTCTTTGATTCTCCCCCCTTTCGAACCTGCAGCTTCCTGTTCATTAAAATTGCTATCATGGAAGACTCTCTTTCTGGTAGGTATTACTTCAGCTAGAAGAGTTTCAGAACTTCATGCACTCAGCTGTCGACCACCATATCTGTTGTTCCATAAAGACAGGGTATGCTTATGAACCAACCCGTCCTTTTTACCTAAAGTAGCCTCTAAGGCCAAACCTAAATCAAAGCATTGACCTCCCTGTGTTTTTTCCAGAATATTCTAATAGGTCTGAACAAAAATTGCATTGGCTAGATGTTCATCGTCAGTTAAGGTACTATTTGGATAGGACCAAACAATTCAGAAAAACTGACCAGCTGTTTGTCTCTTATGCAGAAGGCAGAAAGGGACTTTCTGTTTCCAAGGTATCACTATCTAGATGGCTAACATCTCTGATTTCCATTGTTTATGAAATTAGACACCAAAAGCTGCCTAACAAACCTAAGGCCCACTCCACCAGAGCTTTGGCTACTTCTATAGCCTTCCAAGACAGACTGCCTATTGACACCATTTGTGCAGCTGCTACTTGGGCTACTCCTCACACTTTCATTTCACATTATAAGTTGGATTTAGCTTCTAGACATAGAGCTAACTTTGGTACCACTGTTCTCAAGAGTCTGTTCCGTTAGGCCACCCGGGACAAGGTGCTAGGGACGCAGTCCCATCCAGCAAGAATGAAGCGAGATAGACAACTTAACATATAGAAGTTATGTTCTTACCATAACGCTCCATGTTAGTTGTCTTCTTCGCTTCTTTCTTGCCCCACCCTCCTTCCCCTGGCCTGGACAGACCTAGAGGAGTTTGATTGTGACCTCTCTTTCTACCACCTCTTTTGCTATAGGTATATGCTCTGCTGTGCATATTTTCCTAGATCAGGCTTCAGGTCACCTTTCCTCTTCCCCTTTGTTTATAGAGGTGGACTCTCTTTTTCCAGTATTTCTGGTTTTATTATTAGCTGGGCCTAGCTCACAAACGAGATCTGAGGTAATTCACGCCTATCATTGTGGGATATAAGGGGAGCCTCGAGCCAGTGGAACCAACTCTCGAGCTTTTAGAGTGGCCGAGTCGGAGCCGAGGTCGGCTCCGAACCCATCCAGCAAGAAAGAAGGCGAGAAGAAGACAACTAACATGGAACGTTATGGTAAGAACATAACTTCTATTTTTTCGAGTTTCAAACCTGAAGTCTTCTGAAGCTAAGTACCCCGTTGGGGCTCTAACCGATGTCAGAAAATGTTAACAATTGTCTTGCCTGTGGAAAGCAAGTACCTCACAGAGATTTTCATTCTTACTGCGTCACCTATTTAAGCCCAGACCACGATGTCTGTTTTGTGCCTTGTTTAATGCCCAAACTATTCGTCTTCAGGCTATCTTTGTTGCTAAATTCTTTCACTGTCATTCTCCGTATTCCGAAATGGCTTCGGTAAGGCACCCGACTACCGATCTTCCGAAAAAACGTAAGGATAAAGACAGAGACAGACTGCATAAGTCCAAAACTGCCGACAACGCTTCCGTTAAGCTAGTTGCCAGTTTGCCGGTACTCAGTGAGGCGCCTTCGCAGCCCCTGATACCCAGTTCTACAGATTCAAAGGCCTCTGCTGAGACCCATTCGGAGTCTGGTATGCCGCAAGATTTTTCTTCGATTATGGAATCTGCGGATGTCTCTACCTTGAATGGGTCTGGAGCCGCTGTGCAGGCACCAGCTTCTGAGGGTGTATTCCGACCTTCTGATGTTTATATTAAACCGACTAATTCATTTCAGACTAAAACAACCAAGTTTCTCAGGTCCAGAGTTCACACTACGCCTAGAAAACAGACGACCAAAGTGCATGCTCAAGTTGCCATGCCACAGAAACAAATGCTTAGAATGGCTGAAGACCTTATACTTCTAATTAGGGGAAGCCAGCATTCCCCCTCTAAAAGACAAAGAATTGATTTCCCTTCTGATTTAACAGACCATGAGTCTGATGACTCTGATCCCTCTGATTATCAGGACATACGACATATGAACCTATAACATTATCTACCTATGAGGATTCAGATGCAGAGGATTCCATTCCCTCTGCCTCCCCTCCAGAGGACTTTTCTTTTGCTGAAACCTTGCATACCTTAAGAGAGCATTTCCGCTGGGAATGCCAGGACTACCCACAGGTCAAAAGAAGACTCAGAGAATTTTTAGACTTGCCTCAGCACAGGCCTCTAGCTATACTCCCTGTCCTGGATATTGTAGATGATGATTTCATGGAATCAAGTCTTACTCTTGATACTTTACCACCAACTTCTAGAAAGCCTGACCGGTACTACAGGGTACCTGACTCTCACAAATTTCTCTTTAAGAATCCCACTCCGGATCCAGAGACCATTTCCCAGGGACCTAAAGGCATTAAGGCTACTACAGCCAAAAATCCTACCCCTTCGGACAGGGATTCAAGGGCTTTATACAGATGGGGCAAAAAGGTATATACCAATGCAACTCTTGCAATCAGGGCTTTAAATTGCCAGTTTCACATGTTGAAGTACCAGCAGCATATTGTGGAACTAATTAAACAAATGTTGTTGCTTCCAGATTTTGCAGAAAATAAAGATTTACAAGAGTTACTGCATTCTGCTAACCAAGTCAATAAACATACTTTGCAATGTGGTTTTGATGCCATAGAAGCATCTTGCAGGGCTTCTGTCACTGGGTCTGTACTGAGAAGGCATGCCTGGTTGAAGGAACAAATCTTGCCAGACCACGTCAAAGCAAAATTACTAGATGCTCCATTAAAGCAGGAACATTTGTTTGGGACAAAAGCAGAAATGTTTCTTAAAAAGATGGAGGAAAAAGCTAAATCTATGCAAACTGTTAACGATTTCTAACAAGTACAGCCACCTAGATTCAGTAGGCATTGGCCTTCAAAAAATGGTCCTTTCCAGTCCCTACCAGGTCTTCTCAGCCCAAACCCAGGGGGTACAGACCACCAGTCTCAGGGTACACAGAGATCTAAACAATGGAGTGCTCCCCCCTCAGAAACAGGGAGTGGTAAGCCACCCACTTATTGAAAAAATTCACAATGACTTCTCTGTCATCCTTCCCAGCCATACCCAAGTACTTGCACCCCTAGGAGGAAAACTCACCCTGCATGAAAAAAAATGGATGTCCATTACCCAGGACCGATGGGTCCTAAACATTGTATCCCAGGGGTACAGATTCTATTTCCACTCACTGCCAACCCCAAGCGGGTTGCCAGACCTTCCTCCAAACCAGTGGGCAAAGGCTCAAAAGCAAGTACTTTCTCTTCTCAGTATCAGGGCTATTCAACCTGTTCCAATAGAGCAAAGAGGGCAGGGTTTCTACTCCAGACTGTTCCTGGTGCCCAGAAAAGAGGTTTCCTGGCACCCTTTCCATTCTCAACACCTTCCTAGTGGTCCCAAAATTCAAACTGCTTACACTACAACAGCTGCTTCCTATGCTAGCCAAGGACTCCTGGCTAGTCACCCTAGACCTAAAAGAAGCTTATCTGCACATCCCCATAAGGGAATCTTGCAGGAATTATATATGTTTCAGGGCAGGCTCTGTGCACTATCAGTTCTCTGCACTTCCCTTTGGCTTATCTGCTATACCCAGGGTATTCACAAAGTGCCTAGCTCCAGCCATTGCATACTGCAGGCAGAGAAATATTAAAATTTATCCATACTGGGATGATTGCCTGATTTAGGTGGACAGTCCGGAATTGCTACTTCAGCACCTGGCATTTGTAAAGAGACTTCTAACTTCTCTGGGGTACGCCATCAACAAAAATAAATCACATCTGGTGCTCAGCCAAAAGATTATTTTCCTGGGAGCAAGCTTGAACATAACTTGCCAGATGGCGGCATTCCTTACTCCAGAACAGCAGGTTTATTTGACAAACTACTTCAAACTAATGGCCACCAGAACCCAGCTGTCTGAAAGAAAAATACTGCAAGCCCTAGGGTTCATGGCCTCATGCATTCTTCTAATTCCATATGCAAGACTGCATATGAGGAAACTTCATTGGTACTTAAAAAGTCTCTGGTGACAACATTCTCAGGACCTGGAAACAATTATTCCTGTCATTCCTTGTCTAAGGGCAGGGGCTTGTAACCACAACAAGGGACTCCCTTTCACTCAACCCCTCGCCGCCCAAACCCTGACAATAGGCGTATCAGACTATGCATGGGAGGCTCACATGGCAGGCAAATGCATTCAAGGCAAATGGAGCCCAGGACAAAAGTACCTACATATCAATCAAAAAGAAATGTTAGCTGTACAGAATGCTCTGACAGCCTTCAAAAACCTTATCCTTCCAGGACAACTCTTGATAAAGACAGACAACACCACAGTTATGTGGTACATAAGTAGGGGGGGGGGACTCATTCCTCCCCACTAGGTTAGCCATGTCCCTGTGGAATACAGCCTTGAGCAACCAAGTGCGCCTGCAAGTTCAATTCCTGCCAGGCAAACAAAATTTACTGGCAGACAACTTAAGCAGAAATCGACTCCACCCACACAAGTGGAAACTGGAACCCAACTCATTCAAACTTCTAACCCTCAGGTGGGGGACACTAGAGGTGGACCTCTTTGCCTTCCCCCAAAACCATCAGTTGAGCAAATTTTGCACCAGAAATCCCCACAGGCTAGCAGGGAAAGTGGGTGCCTTATCCTTTACATGAGAAAACTTCTCAATTTATGCCTTTCCCCCTCTGCCCCTCCTCTTAAAAGTACTACTCAAGATCAAACAGGGCAAACCAAGGACAATCCTTATTGCCCCGGACTGGCCCAGCCAGCACTGGTACCCACTCCTACACAGTCTGGCAGCAGTGCCACCCTGGTACCTACATCAGACCCCCCTCGCTGCTGTCCCAGCAGGAGGGACAGATTTTGCATCCTCAGCTGCAAACCCTGAACCTTGCAGCCTGGCTTATTTCCTGAATACTCCACCAGCAAACCTCAGCAAACAGGTGCTGGACAATCATCCTTGAGGCCAGATGGCCTAGTACTAGGAAATCCTATTCATAAAAATGTAAAAGATACTGTTCTTGGAGCCAGTCTCAAGAAAAGGACACAGCTGTGCCCACCTTACCTCAAATCCTAGATTACCTAGCAGAGCTGCTCCACAAAGCGCTATCCTTTTCTTCTATTAAGATTCATGCCTTGGCCATGTCAGCTCATTATAATACTGAGCCACCTCTCTTTTCTCACCCTCTGGTCAAACAGTTCCTGAGAGGAGCTAACAGTTTAAGACCCCCCCCCCCCCGAGGAGAACGCCCACTCTGCCTGGGACCTTAACTTTGTACTAGAGAAGCTCACACTTCCCCCTTTTGAGTCTGCTGCTTCAGCACAGTTAAAATTCCTCTCTTGGAACACAGCCTTACATCTAGCCATCACTTCAGCAAGAAGAGTGTCTGACTTACAGGCACTAATGGCTGTGGATCCCTTCATTATTTTCCATGCTGACAGGGCTTCCCTCAGGACTAACCCATCTTTTATGCCCAAGGTAGTATCCAGTGTGGCTCTAAACCAATCCATCCATTTACCAACCTTTTTCCATAATCCTCAGAATAAAGGGGAAAGGATCCTGCACTCCTTAGACGTGCACAGACAACTCAGGTACTACCTTGATAGGACTAAGCCTTTCAGAAAATCTGACCAGCCGCTAGTCAGCTTTGCTACAGGGGCAGAGGGCAAGGCCATTTCAAAGCAAACCATTTCCAAATGGATAGCACACTGCATCCATTTCTGCTACAAGCACCATGGAAAACCTACCCCTCTGGGGATCAGAACTCATTCCACTAGGGCTACCTCAACGTCTGCAACATTTGTTAGGGGTAGTCCCTACCAGGGACATCCTGGAAGCTGATACCTGGAGTTCTGTACACACCTTCGCCAAGCATTACCAATTACCTGTCTTTTTCTAAATCCAGAGCTGGATTTGCCACAGCAGTCTTGCAAGGCCTGCTAGCCAGCCTTACTATTTCTTGACGGCCTTCACCCTTCACCCTTCCTCAGCTTTGGGAATCAACCCAAGTGTGATGACTGCAACAGTGAAACACGAAGAACATAATTCAGTTATGTACAGTTACCATAAATGTAGATGTTCGAGTGTATTCACTGTTGCAGTCCTTGTTACCCGCCCTCCAGCCCCCTGACTCTTCTATGCATTCTACCTATCCTCCTTTTGGCCATATCTTATGGCTATGGTATTTACTTTTTATTGGAGGTGTTCCACACCATGTAATTGCTTCCTATTTTGGGGTGCTCCTGACATCTGGGGCAAGAAAACTGATGTAATGGCATCAGCTGCATGTTTTATACCCCTGACATCATGGAAGAGGCGACAGCATCTGATAAAAGTCCCAAGACTCTGGTATTCAGGCCGACTGAGGGCTACCTGCAGGCAGATAACCCAAGTGTGATGACTGCAGCAATGAATACACTCAAACATCTACATTTGTACACAACTGTACTTTTCCACCTCAAAACCAGGGACTGGTAAGCCACCCCCTTCTGGAAAAAGTTCACAATGACTTTCCAATTATCCTTCCCAGGCATGTCCAAGTACTTGCGCCCCTAGGAGGAAAATTCGCCCTTCATGCAAAAAAACTGGATGTCCATTACTCAGGACCGATGGGTTCTAAACATTGTATCCCAGGGATACAGATTCTACTTCCACTCACTGCCAACACCAAGCGGGTTGCCAGACCTTCCTCCAAACCAGTGGGCAGAGGCTCAAAAGCAAGTACTTTCCCTTCTCCACATCAGGGCTTTTCAAACTGTTCCAGCGAACAAAGAGGACAGGGTTTGTACTCCAGACTGTTCCTCGTGCCCAGAAAAGAGAGCTCTTGGCGCCCTATCCTGGATCTGTCAATTCTCAACACCTTTCTGGTGGTCTCAAAATTCAAAATGCTTCCGCTGCAACAGCTTCTTCCTATGCTAGCCAGGGATGCCTGGTTAGTCATCCTAGACTTAAAAGAAGCTTATCTGCACATCCTCAAAAGAGAGTCTTGCAGGAAATACCTATGTTTCAAGGCAGGTTCTGTGCACTATCAGTTCTCTGCACTTCCCCATGGCTTATCTACTGCGTCCAGAGTATTCACAAAATGCCTGGCTCCAGCCATTGCATACTGCAGGCAGAGAAATATTAAAGTCTACCCATACTTGGATGATTGCCTGATTCAGGCGGACAGTCAGGAATTGCTACTTCAACAACTGGCATTTGTAAACAGATTTCTAACTTCACTGGGGTACACCATCAATGAAAAGAAATCACAACCAGTGCCCAGCCAACAAATTGTATTCCTGGGAGCAAGCTTGAACACAACTTCCCAGATGGCATTCCTCACTCCAGAAAAGCAGGTCCGTCTGACAAACTGTCTCAAACTAATGGCCAGCAAAACCCAGCTATCTGCAAGGAAAATACTGCAAGCCCCTAGGGTTCATGGCCTCATGCATTCTACCAATTCCATATGCAAGACTGCATATGAGGAAACTTCAGTGGTACTTAAAAAGTCTCTGGTGTCAACATTCTCAGGACCTGGAAACAGTGATTCCTATCATACCTTGTCTAAGGGCAGTGTTCTTTTGGTGGGCAGAAGCATGTAACCACAACAAGGCACTTCCTTTCACTCAACCCCTCACCGCCCAAATCCTGACAACAGACGCATCAGACTATGCATGGGGGGCTCACATGGCAGGCAAATGCATTCAAGGCAAATGGTGCCCAGAACAAATTCACCTGCATCTCAACCAAAAGAGATGCTAGCTATGCAGAATGCTCTGACAGTCTTCCAATACCTTATCCTTTCAGGACAGCTCCCGCTAAAGACAGACAACACCACAGTTATGTGGTATATAAACAAGCAGGGCGGGACTCATTCTTACCCACTCTGCAGGTTAGACATGGCTCTGTGGAACACAGCCTTGAGCATCCAAGTGCACCTACAAGCTCAATTCCTGCCAGGCAAGCAAAATCCACTGGCAGACGACTTGAGCGGAAGTTTACTGGACCCTCACGAGTGGAAACTGGACCCCAACTCATTCAAACTTCTAACCCAGAGGTGGGGAACACCGGAGGTGGACCTTTTTGCCTCCCCCCAAAACCACCAATTGAGCAAATTTTGCACCAGGAACCCTCACAGAAGAGCCTGGAAGGTGGACGCCCTATCCTTTACATGGGAAAACCTCTAAGTTTATGCCTTTCCTCCTCTGTCCCTCCTGTCAAGAGTACTACACAAGATCAAACAGGACAGGCCAAGGGCAATCCTTATTGCACCAGACTGGCCAAGCCAGCTCTGGTACCCACTCCTACGCAGTCTGACAGCAGTGCCACCCTGGCACCTACATCACACACCTTCCCTGCTACCCTAAACCTTGCAGCCTGCCTTATTCCCTAAATGCACCACCGGCATCCCTCAGCAAACAGGTGGTGGACGTTATCCTTGAGGCCAGAAGGCCTAGTACTAGGAAATCCTATGCTGAAAAGTGGAAAAGAGATTGTTCTTGGAGTCAGTCTCAAGGAAAGGACACAGCTGTGCCCACCTTATCGCAAATCCTTTAATACCTAGCAGAGCTGCTCTACAGAGGCCTATCCTTCTCATCCATTAAGATTCATGCCTTTGCCATCTCATCTCATTAAAATACCGAGCCTCCTCTCTTTTCTCATCCTCTCATCAAACAGTTCATGAGAGGAGCTAACAATTAAGCCCCCCTAGGAGAGCTCCCGCCCCGATCTGGGACCTTAACTTTGTACTGGATAAGCTCCCCCCCCCCCCCCCCTTGAACCTGCTGCTTCAGCAGAGTTAAAATTCCTCTTTTGGAAAACAGCCTTACTTCTAGCTATTTCTTCAGCAAGAAGAGGGTCTGAGTTACAGACGCTAATGGTGGTGGAGCCCTTCATTATTTTCCATGCTGACAGGGTTTCCCGCAGGACTAACCCTTCTTTTATGCCCAAGGTGGTATCCAGTATGGCTCTAAACCAATCCACCCATTTGCCAACCTTTTTCCCTAATCCTCAGAATAAAGGGGAAAGGATCCTGCACTCCTTAGACATACACAGACAGCTCGGGTTCTACCCTGACAGGACTAAGCCTTTCAGAAAATCTGACCACTTGCTAGTCAGCTTTTGCTACAGGGGTAGAGGGCAAGGCCATTTCAAAACAAACCATTTCCAAATGGATAGCACACTGCATCCATTTCTGCTACAAGCACCATGGAAAACCTACCCCGCTGGGGATCAGAACTCATTTCACTAGAGCTACTTCAACCTCTACAGCATTTCTCAGGGGAGTCCCTATCAGGGACATCCTGGAAGCTGCAATCTGGAGTTCTGTACACACCTTCACCAAGCATTACCACTTACCCATTTTTTCTAAATTCAGAGCTGGATTTGCTACAGCAGTCTTACAAGGCCTGCTAGCCAGCCCTAACAACTCTTGACTGCCTCCACCCTTCCTCAGCTTTGTGAATCAACCCAAGTGTGATGACTGCAACAGTGAAACACGAAGAACATAGTACAGTTGTGTACACTTACTATAAATGTAGATGTTGGAGTGTATTCACTGTTGCAGTCCTGATTTCTCTCCCTCCATCCCCCTGATTTTCTGTATCCTTTCTACCTATCCTCTTTATGGCCATCTTTTATGGCAGGGGTATTTACTTTTTACTGGAGGTGTTCCACACCAAGTAATAGCTTCCTATTTTGGGGGCTGCTAACATCTGGGGCAAGAGAAACTGATGTAATGGCATTGGCTGCATGTTTTATACCCCTGATGACCTGACTTCATGGAAGAGGCGACAGCAACTGACGCGGAAATCCCAAGACTCTGGTATTCGGGCTGACTGAGGGCTACCTGCAGGCAGATAACCCATGTGTGATGACTGCAACAGTGAATACACTCAAACATCTACATTTATGGTAAGTGTATAAAACTGTACTTTCTGACTTGAGGGGAAGAGAGTGGCTTACTGTCCACAGTTGAGTACCTACCACATGTAGAGGAGTTTAAATAACTTGGGGTCTTGTTTGGATGAGGGTATTGGGGATCTGATGTTTGGTTTGCAGTTGAGAGCAGTAGCAGCAGTCTAACAAGAGTTAGACTGCAGTGGTAAAATGACTGATGTTCAGTTTTGATGGCAGTTTTTTGGCCCCATATCTGG
Organism: Protopterus annectens; assembly: GCF_019279795.1. NCBI lineage: Eukaryota > Metazoa > Chordata > Ceratodontiformes > Protopteridae > Protopterus > Protopterus annectens. The sequence goes on along the minus strand of NC_056734.1, from coordinate 815,170,347 downwards.
TGGTGCTGCGGTAGCGTTGTCTCCTCATAGTAAGATATTGTCCTGTTTGATTCTCAGCTAGAACGTCTTCTGTGTGGAGACATGTGCGAATGGGCGTACCTTCATTGAAGGTTGTGCGTCAGGGCCGGCAACTCAGCACGTAAAAATCTACTGCCAATCATTAGCAGACCGGAGTTCCGCTGTTGCGACCCCTAACCGGGAAAAGCTGAAAGACACAACAACAGCATCACCAGTGGTAGTGAATTTTGTTTTAACTGAAGATATAAAATTATGTTACAAGCCACAGAAGCAAAGCTCTGCTTTAGAGTTGCTGTAATCACCATCCATAGTTATAACTCTCAACTTCTTAACACAAAAAGTCTGGACAAAGCCTTAAGTAATGGGGGACAAGGACCCAAAAAATAGGGACATATTGTAAATATTCTTATAAACTTAGAATGCTGTTAGAATAACAGTCTTTGAAACTCAAATACATTTCATTATTTAATGACTTCAGTCTTCTGTAGTTTGTCAGAAAAACACAAATTTTAAGAGGAACAGACCAAAAATATAAGGCAAAAATCTGGACATTCTGCAGAGTTCTGGACAGTTGAGAGGCATGTCCATAGCAGAATGAATGGTGTAATCTGGGAGGCTCTTGCAGTAGAACCACTACTCCTCTAGGTTAAGAAGAGACAGTTGAGAAGGTATGAGTACTTAATGAGGACTTCTGCCCATCTCTTGTTGAAGGTGTACCAAGCATAGCCCACTGAGAGAAGGCCCCCCTGTTTGACTAACAACGTGCTGAACTGATTACATCAGCTTCCCTGAGAGTGCATGGGGACTGGGCTTAGTTTAGGGTTGTTGTTGGGAATAGGGAAGTCAGGGCTGCACTTCTCACCATGCGCCCACAGTGACCCTTACCATGCGAACGGGCATAAAAATCATGTATGAATCATCATGAATCTTTTGAATCATTTCACTCACTCAGTTCATTACAAAAGGAATAAGTAAAATATATAAATTGAGAGTACTGTTATTTTTAATCCAAAAAACAAACATTAGGGTTTCTCTTGCAATAACTGACACGTTTTCCTTTAAGATAAGGATGCGTCCAAGCCATTCCTCTGCATGGACACTGTAAAATTCTCCTTGATGCATAGTTGTGAATGCATTGTTTATTTTGTTAAGATAGCCTTTTGTTTAGTTATTTTCTTGACATTTTGCCTTAAAACTCAAAATAAGCAAGTCTGCAACATGAAAAATTTCTGTTGTGCCATATATAACTGGTAGAAGGCTGTTAATGTAAGCTTGAAGATTAGCCTTGTAATATGAATTTCATTTAGGCAATTTTGTTATCCATGCCTAAACTACAGACGTACTTAGAAGTAATGAAGGCTGCCAGAATCACACTCCGAATTTCCAGCATGTTTCTTTCAGATGTGGTTTTTCATGCTTTGGAGAGGCACTTTAATTGCCTCATTTTTCTATAAATATAAAGTTAAACATGTTTTTGGAATGTGGTTGCCATTTGCGAAATGTTGTGATGTATTGCCAGCCTGCAGCAGTTCAGCATTTTAGCTGTTTGACTTTGGAAACCAGATTTGCAGTCTGAGCATACAAACGCATTGTGGTATATATGACAGATGAGTGTGACTTAACTGGATAAAGGAGCAGACTTTGACAGCAGTGATCTCTTTGACCCAGTTTGTCCATTTTCCTTCCCCTTACTTAACCTGCTGGCCCTTCTCCATGTCCTACAAAAATTTCTTTGTTTCTCTCGTGTGCCTATTTATGAATTGTCATTTTAACCTCATTGCTTCCTAAGCAAGATTTTTCAATGCATCACTCCTCTTTCTCTCCTTGGCACATCATTGTCAGGATCTTGAATCAACAGTCTCAGCTGTACTTCAGAGCCATTTAGTTTTATATATATACACACACATGTATATGGATCTGCTGAAGTTAATCGAAACTTCAGTATCTTGACAAAAAAAGAAAAAAATAGATGCAACACTACATATGGCCTGAAACATAGCTGTTAAGCATGCAGATAAAAAAATAAGTATTTTTTTTTCATCAAGACAAGCTTTCCAGTGCCTCTCCACACCCCCAGACCCCCCTGCTACTTATGTATACCAATTCTGTAATCTTAACAATCCTAGAGAAATGGCATATTCCCAAGTCTCTGTATTATACTGATCTTGCACTAAAGTTGATAGTTATTCAGTCGGTTAGATTCAGTAGTAGGTAGGATGGCTATCAACTAAAATAAGTGAACCCCATCTATATATATATATATATATATATATATATGTGTGTGTGTGTGTGTGTGATGTCCTTAATTCTTTAGTTGAACGCTGTTAAAAATAGAGTCTTATCAACTTAACCACTGTTTGACTGTACTGATGTGAGACCTTGCTACTCAAGAGTTTGAGCTGTGCTCTTTTAACCACTATTGTACAATGTCAGAGTTGGTATATATAACTAGCAGAAAATGTGGAGGGTGCAGGGGATCTTGCCCTCTGTAAGAAAATTGTGTTGTGTTATGCCCACTGTTTATATATGTGGCAGTATGCATGGTGCAGTGTTAGGGATGTTAGTGCAGATGATTTTTTTGTCAGTGTAAGGTGGGTCCAATATTGTGTGGACCGACTAGTTTATTTACACCTATATGTGTGCTTGTGTGTGTGCGTATATATATGTATATAGATATATAGATATAAATATGAAGTGTAGGTCAGCTGAGTACCTTCATTTTGTATTTCGACTGCTTAGTTGAAGACGTCCTCAGATAAGTACCCTGTTGGGGACCCTTTTTTCTTGCTTTAACGAATGTCAGAGAAAGTTAATAACTGTCTTGCCTGTGGAAAACAGATTTCGCACTGTGATTTTCACTCCTATTGTATTACTTGTTTGGGCCTTGAGCACGACATCCCTAATTGTGTTCTCTGTGCTTCTTTCAACCCGCTTACCATACGCCGTAGAGCTAGGATCTTGTTCAAGCATTTCAAAGTTTGGCCTAAGTTTGTTGGTATGGCGTCTTCTGGTCTCCCAACTTCAGATGTTCCTAAGAAGCACAAGGATAAGGACCGCGACAGGCTTAGGGTCATATTAGCGGACGACGTCCTTGTTAAGTTGGTTGTCGGCCCAGTGGTAGTCAGTGAGGCGCTTTCTTTGCCCCTGCAGTCCGTGGATGTTCAGCAGGAGGTGTCTGCGGAGACCTTTTCTGAGTCCTCCATACCACAGGCTTCTACTTCGTCTTCTGACAGTCTGCCAGTCGCCGCCTCTGATGGATCCGGAGCCGCTAAGCAGGTGCCAGCTTCTGAGGCCTCTTTTCTCCACCCAGAGATCGGATCCAGACTGACAACCTTGATTCAGACTTCTGCGGTGGCAAGGCCTCCTGAGTTCCTTCGGCTTCCTAACAGGCTATCCAGCCGAAAATCTACTCCAAAGCAGGCGCCGGCCTCCCCTCAAATGCCTCAGGCTCAGATGGTTAAAATGGCTAGTGATCTCTTGACCCTTATCAAGGGCTGTCAGCCACCTCCTTCTAAAAGGATTAGGGGAATTCTCCCCAAAAGTTTTCTCTGCCTCAGACTCTGAGGTTTCCATCAACTCTGCTGATGAAGAGGGAAACCCTCAACTTTTTTCTGGTTTTGAGTCTTCTGATGCAGAAGACTCCATCCCTTCTGCCTCCCCTGCAGAATATTTTTCTTTTGGAAATACTCTGAATACTCTTAGGGAACATTTCAAATGAGAAAGTCAGGGCTACCCTTAGTCTAAGAAATGGATTAGAGAATTCTTGGATTTTCCACAGCATAAGCCTTTGGCTATCCCTCCAGTTTTGGAAGATGTTGATGTTTTCATGGAGAATTCTTTGACTCCTAATTCTGTTCCTCCTGCTCCCAGAAAGCCTGACAGGTATTGTAGAGTTCCTGATTCTCATCGTTCCTTTTCAAGAATCCTACTGCTGAACCAGAGATTTTCTCAGGGCCCCAAGGGTGTTAAAGCCACGGTTGCTAAAAATCCTTTTCCTTCTGACAGGGAATGTAGGGACTTTGATAGATGGGGTAAAAAGGTTTATACTTCTTCCACCCTGGCTATTAGGTCTGTTAATTGTCTTTTTCATATGCTTAAGTATCAGAAGCATGCTTTGGAGGCTGTTAAGGCTAAAATTGCTGGTGTTCCTTCCCTGATGTGGAGAGTAAGGACATGCATGATTTATTGAATTCTGCCAGTCTTGTCACTAAACATTCTCTACATTGTGGTTTCCACACTTTGGAGTCTTCTTGCAGGCAGCAGCCACTGGTTCTGTCATTAGAAGACATGCTTAGCTCAGGGAACAGCCCCTTTCTGAACCTGTCAAATCTAAATTACTGGATGGGCCTTTGCACAAGGACAATCTTTTTGGTAGCAAAGCAAAAGAGATGTTGAAAAAGTTGGAGGATAAGTCCAAATCTATGCAAACTGTTAAGAACTTTCTGCAAGTTCAGCCTCCTCGTTTTAGTAGGCATTACCCTTCTAAGAATTGGACTTTTCCTGACCTTAATAAACAGAGTTGCACTAGGCCTAGGGGTTACAGGCCTTCTAGGGGACTGACTTCCACCCTTCAAAATGCTAAGCACTGGCAGGCTTCCTCTTCAGAATCGGGGAGTTCTAAGCAAACTTCCCAAAGCAAGCATTCCCAGTGACTCCGGCCTTCCCCTGCCTGCCTCTGCGGGCCCAGGGTTTCCTTTGGGGGGAAGATTAGCCATTTTTGCAGATGTCTGGTTCACCATCACAGACGACAAATGGGTGCTCAAAATAGTATCCCAAGGCTACAAGTTCTCCTTTCACACTTTCCCTGTTCACCAAGGGATAACCAGATACCCCCCCCCCCAAAATCAAAGGGCAGAAGCAGAAAAACAAGTTTCTTCTTTGCTAAACCTGAGAGCAATAGAGCCAGTTCCTGCACTACAGATAGGCCAGGGTTTCTACTCAAGACTTTTCCTGGTCCCCAAAACAGGGGGGCACCTGACGCCCTATTCTGAATATGTCCATTCTAAACACTTTTCTGGTGATTCCCAAATTCAGAATGCTCACTCTTCAGCAGTTGCTGCCAATGCAGGCCAAGGATTCCTGGCTGGTGACTTTGGATCTCAAAGAAGCTTATCTGCACATCCCAATAAGGGAAATCTGCAGGCAGTTCCATCGCTTCAGGGCGGGGAACAGACACTTCCATTTCTCTGCGCTGCCCTTTGGCTTATCTACTGTTGTCAGAGTTTTTACCAAATGCCTGTCTCCAGTCATTGCTTTTTGCAGGCAAAGAAACATTCAAATTTACCCTTACTTTGTACGATTGTCTTATTCAGGCAAACTCTTCAGAGCAACTTCTAAAGGCTTTGGACTTTGTAAAGAACTTTCTCACCTCTTTGGGCTACACCATCAACGAAAAGAAGTTAAAATCGGTACCCACCAGGAAGATTGTATTCCTGGGAGCGAGCCTGAACACAGCCGCCCAGATGGCATTCCTCCCTCAAGAGAAACAAATGGATCTTTCAAATTACTTCAAAAAATTTGGCAAGTATGACCCAGCTCTCTGCAAGGCAATTCCTGCAAGCCCTGGGATTCATGGTTTCATGTATTCTGATGATTCCATATGCCAGACTGCGTATGAGGAAAATACAGTGGTACCTCAAAAACCTTTGGTGTCAACACACTCAGGATTTTGACTTGATACTTCCTCTGATTCCTTGCCTGCAGATGGAGTTCCTTTGATGGGCAACGGCCTGTGCACAGAGCAAAGGCCTGCCTTTCTGTCCATCTCCTGTCAGCCAGACTCTCACCACAGATGCCTCTGACTATGCTTGTGGAGCATATCTAGAGGGCAGATGCATTCAGGGGACTTGGAACTCTCAACAGGTTCATTTTCACATAAATCTGAAGGAATTGATGGCAGTCCAACAGGCCTTAATGGCTTTCAAACATCTTCTCTCACCTGGTACTCTTCTGGTCAGGACAGACAACACCACAATCATGTGGTACATCAACAAGCAGGTAGGGACGCACTCTTACCCCCTGTGCAGACAAAGCATGATACTATGGTCCATAGCAGCTTCCATGGGCATTCATCTTATAGCTCAGTTTCTTCCAGGAAGGCTCAACACCTTGGCATACCGATTGAGCAGGCAGGTCCTGGATCCTCACGAGTGGCAACTAAACAAGACCATCTTCTATCGCTTCATTCAGCATTGGGGCACTCCCCAGGTGGATCTCTTCTCATCTCCAACCAACTACCTTCTTCCAGCCTTTTGCACCCGGGATCATCACAACAAAGCTTGGAAAGTGGATGCTCTGTCCTTCCCATGGACACAGCTCTCGATCTATGCATTCCCTCCTCTGCCTCTTCTTCCCAGAGTGCTGTTAAAGATAAGGGACGAAAAACCAAGGGCCATCATCATAGGTCCAGACTGGCCCAGACAACATTGGTATCCACTACTTCGCAGTCTCTCCCAGTCTCAGCCTTGGCATCTTCCCTGATACCAGATTTCTTGGTTTAGGAGGGGGGAAGAATTCTGCATCCTCATCTTCAAACTCTGCATTTGGCAGCTTGGCTCATAATTTAAACCTTTCCCAACAAGTGATTGAGGTCCTTCGTGAGGCCAGGAGGCCTAGCATTAGGAAATCTTATGCAGATAAGTGGAAAATATTTTCCATTTGGATGCAGACTAGAGGAGAAGACCCTTATCAACCTACTCTTCCTCTTATTCTTGACTGTCTGGCAGGCTTGCTAAATGGTGGACTTTCCTTTTCTTCTATCAAAATCCATGCTTCAGCTATTTCTGCTCATTGTTCTTTGAGCATCCCATTTTCTCTCATCCCTTGATGAAACAGTTCCTCAAGGGAGCTAGCAATTTAAGGCCTCACAGAAGGGCACCTACTCCTGCTTGGGATCTCAATTTTGTAGTTGAGAAACTTACTCTGCCTGATTGTGAACCAGCTGCCTCAGCAGACCTGAAGTTTCTCTCTTGGGAAACTGCCTTTCTTTTGGCTATTACTTCAGCTAGAAGAGTTTCTGAGCTGCAGGCCTTAATGGCAGTAGAGCCTTTTATCATCTTCCATGTGGATCGAGTTTCTCTTTGAACTAATCCCTCCTTTATGCTTAAGGTGGTGTCTAGCCTGACTCTTAACCAGTCTGTCCACCTGCCAACCTTCTTTCCTAATCCTAGAATAAAGGGGAAAGGTTACTGCATTCCCTGGATGTGCATAGACAGCTTAGACTTTACCTGGACAGGACTAAATCTTTTCAAAAGTCACATCAGTTGTTGGTCAGTATTGCTCCTGGAGCTCAGGGAAAAGCTATCTCTAAACAGACCATTTCCAAGTCGATTGCTCATTGTATTCACTTTTGTTACTTACAGCATGGCAAGGTTCCTCCTCGGAGTATTAGGACCCATTCTACTAGGGCAGCCTCTACCTCAGCAGCTTTTTTAAGAGGTGTACCTAGTAGGGACTTACTATAGACCCGCGGTAGTGGTGCTGCGGTAGCGTTGTCGCCTCACAGCAAGACGTTGTCCCATTCGATTCTCAGCTAGAGCATCTTCTGTGTGGAGGCATGCATGAATGAACATGCCTTCGTTGAAGGTTGTGCGTCAGGGCTGGTAACTTGGCATGTAAAAATCCACTACCAAACATTAGCGGACCGGAGATCCGCTCTAGTGACCCCTAACCGGGATAAGCCGAAAGACACAACAACAACAACTTAGTAGGGACATACTGGAAGCAGCTACATGGACTTCTGTCCACACTTTCACTAAACATTACAATTTACCCTTGTTTTCTAAGTCCGGGGCTGGTTTTTCCACTGCAGTGATGTTCTTCGTGTTTCACTGTTGCAGTCATTACATTTGGGTAATCTGCTTGCAGGTTGCCCTCAGTCGGCCTGATTAACAAAGTCTTGGGTCCTGTGTCAGTTTCAGTCCCTTCTTCCATGACGTCAGGTCGTAAGGGGTATAAAACATGCAGCTGACACCATTACATCAGTCTTTCTTGCCGTGTGGTGCCAGAAGCAGTTCGCAAGTGCCGGTCGGCCGACTCATGAAATTTTCATTTTCGAGTTTCAGAAATGAAGTCTTCAACTAAAAGCTAAGTACCCCGTTGGGGAAACTTTTTCATGCTCCTTTCCGATATCAGTAAAAGTTAATAGTTGCATTATTTGTGGAAAGCAAATACCTCATAAAGATTTTCATTTGTACTGAATTCCTTGCCTAGGCCCTGTCCACGACGTACCTTACTGTCGGTTTTGTGCTTTATTTAATCAGCACACTATCCGTCGTCGGTATATTTTTGCCACTAAATATTTCGGTTCTTGATTTCATTATCCAGAAATATCATCGGTTAGCCATCCGACTACCGGGATTCCAAAAAAATGCAAAGATAAAGACAGAGACAGGCCACCAAGGTCCAAAACTGCCAACGATGCTTCTCCTAAGCCATTCGCCAGTTCGCAGGTACTCAGTGAGGCGCTTTCGCAGCCCCTAATACCCGCTACTTCTGATTCGCAGGCCTCTACTGAGACCCATTCGGAGTCCAGTATGCTGTGAGATACTTCAACTATGGAACCCGCGGATGTCTCTACCTTGGATGGGTCCTGAGCCGCTGTGCAGGCACTTGCTTCTGAGGGTGTATTCAGGCCTACGGACTTGCATATTAAATCGACGCCTCCTTCATTACTAAGGCCTAAATCTCATTCCATGTCTAAAAAACCGATGCCCAGGCCACATGCTCAGGCCTCTTTGCCTAAAAAACAAACGATAAAAATGGCTGAAGATCTAATCACTCTAATCAGGGGTACCCAACCCCCCCCCCCTAAGAGGCCTAGGGCTTAGCTTGATTATGAATCTTCTGATCAGGATTCTGTTTTTTCTGACTCTTCTGATGACCTGGATTTGTCCTTGCGTACTTATGAGGATTCTGATGCAGAGGACTCTGTTCTCTCTGCTTCCCCTTCCTGAGGATTTTTCTTTTGTGGAAGCCTTACATACTCTAAGGGAGCATTTTTCACTGGGAAAGCCAAGAATTTTCTGATTCAAAAAAGAGGCTTAGGGATTTCCTTCCCCTACCTCAGCATAAGCCTTTGGCTATTCCTCCTGTACTAGACATTGTTGATGATGCTTTCTCAGAATCCAGTTTGGCCCCTGATTCCGTGCCTCCTGCTCTCAGTAAACCTGACAGACACTACAGGGTCCCAGAGTCCCACAAGTTCCTTTTCAAAAATCCTATTGCAGATCCAGAGACTATATTTCACAGGGGCCCAAGGGCATTAAGGCTTCTACTGCTAAAAATCCTACCCCTTCTGATAGAGGCTCCAGGGCGCTGGATAGATGGAGAAAAAAGGTTTATACTTCAGCAACTTTGGCAATTAGAGCTTTAAACTGCCAATTTCATATGTTAAAATATCAGCAACACGTTATTGGACTGTTTAAACAGAAAATTACGTTGATTCCTGACTGTGTGGAAAATAAAGGCTTACAGGATTTAATGCATTCTGCTGAACAAGTTGGAAAACACACTTTGCATTTAGAGGCCTCTTGCAGGGCTGCTGTTAATGGGTCTGTGCTTAGAAGGCATGCTTGGCTTTAGGAGCAATCATTGCCCGATCATGTTAAAGCTAAATTGTTGGATGCTCCTTTAGATCAGGACCGCCTGTTTGGCAACAAGGCTGAAGAAGTTCTTAAGAAGATGGAAGATAAAGCTAAATCTATGCAAACTGTTAAAGATTTTTTACAAGTTCAGCCTCTTAGATTTAGTAGGCTCTGGCCTTCTAAGAATTGGTCCTTTCCGGCCCCTTCCAGGTCTTCTCAAGCCAAAACCAGACACAGCAAAAAACCCAGGTTTCAGTCCCAGAGGACTCACAGAATTAAGCAGTGAGGGGCCTCCACTTCCAAGTCTGGGAATAACAAGACACCCCCCTATGGTAAACAGTCTCAATGACTTACTTTTAAAATTTCCAAGCACTTATCTTCTGACAGCCCCTTTTGGGGGAAAGATTGCTCTTCATGCAAAGAACTGGAAACTCATTACCCAGGACAAATGGGTTTTAAATATAGTGTCCCAGGGATACAGATTTCACTTCCACACGTTGCCAACGCCAAATGGGTGGCTGGACCTACCCCCAAATCAGTGGGCAGAGGCTCAAAAACAAGTACTTTCTCTCTTGAGCATGGCGGCTATTCAACTGGTACTAGAACAGGACACGGGACAAGGTTTCTACTCCAGAGTTTTCCTGGTACCCAGAAAAGACAAATCATGGCGTCCAATCCTGGACCTGTCTACTCTAAACACCTTTCTGGAAATTCCAAAATTCAAGATGCTAACTCTTCACCAATTACTTCCTGTGCTAGGCAAAGATGCCTGGCTGGCAACATTAGATTTAAAAGAAGCATATTTGCACATCCCAATCAGGGAATCTTGCAGAAGATACCTACTCTTCAAAGCAGGCTACATGCACTATCAGTTCTCTACACTGCCCTTTGGCTTATCTACTGCGCCCAGGGTATTCACAAAGTGCCTAGCTCCAGTTATTGCATTTTGCAGGCAAAGAAGTATTCAAATATACCCATACATGGACGATTGTCTAATTCAAGCAGAAAGCCAGGACATACTTTTGAATCATCTGGCATTTGTAAAAAGGGTTCTAACTTGTCTGGGGTACACCATAAACGAAAAGAAGTTGCAACTGGTACCCTGTCAACAAATTACATTCCTGGGAGCAAGCTTGAATGCAACTTCCCAGATGGTTTACCTCATGCCAGAAAAGCAAATTCATTTGACAACCTACTTCAAACAAGTGGCCACAAAAACCCTGCTATCTGCAAGACAAATACTGCAAGCTTTGGGGTTCATGGCCTCCTGCATTCTTCTAATTCCATATGCAAGACTGCATATGAGGAAACTACAGTGGTATCTAAAAAGCCTATGGAGTCAACATTCTCACAGCCTAGAAACAATGATTCCTGTCATACCTTGCCTACGCCTAGAGTTCCTTTGGTGGGCAGAGGCCTGCCACCAAAACAAGGGACTACCTTTCACACCACCCCACCAAAACAAGGGACTACTTTTCACACCACCCCCTGCTGCCCAAACCCTAACAACAGATGCATCAGACTATGCAGGGGGGGACTCACCTGGCAGGGAAGTGCATTCAGGGCAAATGAAACCCAGGTCAAATGCACCTGCATATCAGTCAAAAAGAAATGTTAGTTGTACAGAATGCTCTGACAGCCTTCAAGGACTACATTCCTCCAGGACAACTAATGGTAAAGACGGACAACACCATGGTTATGTGGTACATAAACAAGCAGGGGGGTACACATTCCTACCCCCTCTGCAGACTAGCCATGCCATTGTGGAACACAGCCTTGAGCTACCAAGTGCACCTACAAGCTCAATTCCTGTCAGGAAAATTAAATACACTGGCAGACGGACTAAACCTCATGGATCCACATGAGTGGAAACTGGAACCAAGGATTTTCAACATGTTGATAAGTGAATGGGGGAGCCCAGATATAGACCTGTTTGCCTCGCCCCAGAACTATCAATTGGACACATTTTGCACAAGGTCTCCCCACAAACTAGCCTGGCCAAGTGGATGCTCTGTCCTTCAGCTGGAAAAAACTATCAGTCTATGCTTTCCCCCCCGCTTCCTCTGCTCTCCAAAGTATTACTAAAAGTCAAACAGGACAAACCAGGGATGATTTTGATTGCTCCAGACTGGCTGTGCCAACACTGGTACCCCCTCCTGCGCAGTGTGTCACAGTTATCTGCATGGTACCTGCCTCAGAATCCTTCCCTGCTGTCTCAGAAGGAGAACCAGATTCTGCACCCTCAGCTTCCAACACTGAACCTTGCAGCGTGGCTAATTACTTAAACTCTCCCTTACCATCCCTCAGCAAACCTGTGATGGATGCCATCTTAGAGACAAGGAGGCCTAGTACTAGAAAAGTTTATGCTGAAAAATGGAAAAGATTCTGTGTCTGGAACCAATCTCAAGGGATAAGCACAGCAGCGCCCAATTTACCTCAGATTTTTCAATACTTAACTGAGGTGCTTCACAAGGGCCTGTCTTTTTCCTCCATTAAAATCCACACCTCAGCCATTTCAGCTCATTATAACACAGAATCTCCCCTCTTCTCTCATCCACTGCTCAAGCAGTACCTTAGAGGGGCCAAAAATTTGAGACCACCCAGGAGAGCTCCAACCCCAGCCTGGGACCTTAACTTTGTATTGGAGAAACTCACTCTACCTCTTTTCAAGCCAGCTGCTACTCAGACTTAACATTTCTTTCTTGGAAAACAGCTTTCCTTTTAGCAATCACTTCAGCTAGAAGTGTATCTGAATTATGGCAGTGGAGCCTTTCATCATCTTTCATGTGGACAGGGTGTCACTCAGAACCAATCCATCCTTCATGCCCAAGGTGGTATCCAGTGTGGCTCTTAATCAGTCCATTCATTTGCCAACCTTCTTTCCCAATCCACAGTACAAAGGGGAACGGATTCTGCATTCCTTGGATGTGCACCAACAACTTAGATTCTACTTGGACTGGACTAAACCTCAAAAAAAATCTGAACAACTATTGGTAGCATTTGCTGCAGGGGCAGAGGGAAAGACTATTTCAAAACAAACCATTTCTAAATGGATAAGCGATTTCATTCATTTCTGCTATAAGCACCATGGAAAACCTATCCCCCAGGGGATCAGATCTCACTCCACCAGAGCTCCATCTACTTCTACAGCCTTTCTCAGAGGCGTGCCTACCAGGGGCATCCTAGAAGCTGCTACCTGGAGTTCTGTACATACTTTCACCAAGCATTATCATTTGCCAATTTTCTATAAATCCAGAGCTGGCTTTGCCACTGCAGTCTTGCAGGGCCTTATAGCTGGCCCTAATGCTGTCTAAACTCATCCTACCAACCATAGCTTTGGGAATCTACCCAAATGTAATGACTGCAACAGTGAAACACGAAGAACATAGTACAGTTGTGTACACTTACCATAAATGTAGATGTTCGAGTGTATTCACTGTTGCAGTCCTGGTTACCCTCCCTCCAGCCCCCTAACTTCTTTTGGCTATACCTCTACTTTTCTTGACTGTGCTTAAAAGCCTTTTTGGTATATTTGCTTTTTTGTTGGAGGTATACCTTTGTGTTTTTATGTTTAATTGCTCCCCATTAGGGTGGCACCTGACATGTGGGGGAAGAAAAACTGATGTAATGGCGTCGGCTGCAAGTTTTATACCCCTGACGACCTGACGTCATGGAAGAAGGGACAGCAACTGACGCAGGACCCAAGACTTTGTTAATCAGGCCGTCTGAGGGCAACCTGCAAGCAGATTACCCAAATGTAATGACTGCAACAGTGAATACACTTGAACATCTACATTTATGGTAAGTGTACACAACTGTACTTTACAGGTCATCCTCACCAACCCTTAAACAGTGGGTGTTCCTCCTCCCTTTTGTTTTTTTCCTGGGCTTTGGGAATCAACCTATTTTGTAGGGACTGCAACAGTGAAACACAATAAACATAGTACAGTTGTGTACACTTACCATAAATGTACATGTTCGAGTGTATTCACTGTTGCAATCCTGGCTCCTCCATCCCCCCTTTTTTCCTAGGGCACAGACTGCATTTTCTTTTCCTGGTCTAACCTTTTTTTTGGGGGGGGGGGGGGCTCTTGACAGTTAAGGCAAGAAAAACTGAGGAAGTTGCGTCGGCTGCCTTCTTTTGTACCTGACATCCTGAAGTCAGGCCTAAACCGAAGGCAGCTGATGTCATATACCAAGGACTTTGGTATTCTGGCCGACTGTGGGCTACCAGGAGCCAGATAACCCATTTTGTAAGGACTGCAACAGTGAATACACTCGAATATCTACATTTCTGGTAAGTGTACACAACTGTACTTTTTACTGTACAGTACATATTTTGGTAGCACATTAAAGCTGCCAAGTACTCTCTTAATAAGAACATGTTTCCTGTTATGCCTGTTATACCTGTCCCTCTCAGAAATGAATTTAATTTCTGGTCTGTTTCGGGATGATCAGTGCAGCTTCTGTTCAGGTTATAAGTAATATTGGTGCAATTCTTATCCTGAGCAGTATCTGACCAGTGCTTTTTATAAAAATGTGTATTGAGCCAGACTTCCCACAGAATAAACGATGCACAGATCCAGACCCAAGTCCAAGTGGAGGCATAATGAAGCTGTAAAATACCACTTTTATTAATCAGATAACAAGGGAAAACTCTAGATTTCAGATCCATCAGTCATAAGTTGTGATATGTAAGCCAAATGATTATAACCTGTGGTGAAAAAGCATACTTTGATAGCAGATATGTAATCCAAATGATTATAGTGTAGGATAGAAAAAGCAGACTTTGATATCAGTTACTGATTCCTTGTCTGATCTAGCTTGCTCAGTTCCCTTTCTTTAACTTTACGCGCTGGTCATTCTCCATCTCTCACAAGAATTGATTTGCATTTGTCCTTTGCCTTGTTAGAACTACCATTCATACCTCTCAACTGTCCAGATTTTCACAGAATGTCCAGATTTTTACCTCAAAATTTCAGTCTATTCCTCATAAAATGTGTTTTTTGGGCAAATCACTGGGATGCTCTGAGGAATGAAATCACTAAATAATGACATATTTCAATTCCAGATTTCATATCATTTAGAAAATGCATTTTGACACAAACCCTGGTATTTTAGCTACTTCTTAAGTTTATTGGACCAATATTTAAAATACGTCCCCCTGTTATGTCAGGCTTTGTCCAGATTTATTGGACTAAGAGGTATTGAGGTATGCTGCCATTGTAACCTCATGGTTTTCTAAGTAGAATTTTTCTATACATCATTTTCCTGTGCTTGTCTTGTCATCTCTTGTTAAACCTATGAGTCCGTGGTCTCATGCTTTAACCATTCATTTATATGTATACTGTTGTATGTAAGATGGTTTGTGACAGACCAGTCACAGGAGTCCGATTTTTTGCTTAAAATCATATTTACTGCCATACAGAGTTGAAAACAAACATGCACTTCTTTTCAGACAAGTTAGACTGCAGTACTGCCGACCTACAGTTTGATGTAGTCTTCCTTCCGATACAGTGATCGGGCAGATATTGCTGGCAAAAATATAACAGTACTTGCATAGTCCTAGACAGCGTATTATCTCTGTTCCCAATTCCAGTATTAGGGAACAACAAAACAGTTTCAGCTGTTACCCGGACATTAGTAAGTCTAGCTAGCTTCTCCTCTCGAGGGTCAGGTCCCTTCCATCATAAGGATGCTTTTGCGGATTGCTTTCCTTCTGGTCTGTGTAGCTCCAACCAGTGCCCTTCTCTTCATGTCTCTCCTCAGAACCAGAAGTTACACATCTGCTCTGTACTAGGGTACTGTACTTTACGTAGCCCTATGTGCAGCTGTCCCCTTGTTATCTTTTAACATGGACCTACTTCAGATGCAGCACAGAGTGCACTGTCTGATTATGTGCTTTGCTCAAAGTCATGCAGTAGGGAAATGGAGGATGAGAGAATTAAACCCTAGACCACAAATGAAGCAGCTTGTTAACAAGTCATAGCCTTAATCCTCTGTGCTAACTGGCAATCTTAAGACATGCATAATGCTGGCAGAAGAAAATATTTGTGTTTCTAGTATTGTCAGCTGTTGTTTCCCACAGGACCCCTTAATCATGTTTCACCTGTCCTAAACCATCTTGAGGGTCTTTCTCTGCAGTTGTACTGCTCAACACCTTTCACTCACCAGCCAACTGCTCTCAGCAAAAGTAAGTTTTCTACCTATTCCCCTCAGACAAATATTTTTTTTGTGATGACTAGTGTGGCACCTTTCCAATTCATAAATTACTAGGAATGCAGTTGTTTTCCTAGTCAGTGACTTGAGCAGTGTTATTTACAGAAGTGTATATCGAGCCAAACTTAATGACGTTCTTTTTCTCGACTTAACAAGTGCATCTGGTTTAGTCAACCAGCTGAACTTAGAAAATTTGGGCTGCAGCCAGAAGTAGTGCACTGATTTTAAAATTACCTCACTGAATGCTTATACAGAGGTGTTATAGACCCATTAATTAGCTACCTACTTTCCCTGTGTGGTCCTGCAAAGTGTATTAATAGGTTTGTTGCTGTTCTTAAGGTGCATCAAAAATCTAAATTTTTACTACCTACATGCCAAACTCTATTATATGCTGATGAACATACACTCTACAGAGTTAATAGGTATTCTTCATAGGATCATTCGTGTGTGACATTTGTCAACCCAATGGCGATAAAGCAGGGTGTGGATATTAGTCTTTTATCCTGATCTTAAAGCAGTCACATGTCCCTAAGTGGCGATAGGCTACCTATCACTCTGAGACCCTAAGAATTCCCCTGCTGAACAGGAGAATGCAAACCATACTGTTCTGCTGCTGAATCCAGTGGCCACCTGTCTCGCGTTTGAGTCCATCATTTGTTCCTTGGCAGGTCTAAGACACAGGAAGGGCAATTTTGCTTTTTTTCTTGATTTAACAGTTACTTGATGAATTTATCATTTGGCTTATTAACTAAGAATTCTTACAGCTATCTAACATCATCTCAAGGAAAAAGTAAGCATGTGCTCTTGTGAGAGGCAAGTTCCTTGTAAAGGTTATCACCTTGAGGGTTTTTTTTTTCATGTGCTTTGGGCAGATCTTGATATTTATCTATGTGAACATTCTTAGGTGAGTTAGGAATCTGGAGAGACTACAAAAGATGCATTAAATTGGAGAAAACTAAAAATATATCCTCAGAGGATCCTTTTGATGCCAACCAAGGAGAAAACCGCGTTCTCTTCTTGAAAAGGGATAGTAAGCCTGCGCATGCTTCATTGACTAGAAGGGGCCCCCATTTGCACTGACTTATTTTTTTATTAAATTATGTTTTTATCATTCTTTTTTCAAAATAATGTTGTTTTATATTGTCACTGTACTTGTGATTTAGTGAACGGTTGTGGGGGGGGGGGGCTCCCCCAAGACTTTCTTACTTTTTACCATCCTTAGAATTCTAATGTTTGTAACATATGAACAAGCTACTTATTATTTACATTTCAAATTGTATATTGAAATCTGCTTTGAACATAGTAAGCCTCATGAAATATGTTATTATCTAGAGTCAAGTTGTCATCACCCCCACATTCTGTCTGCTGTACCATATGGTGAGTTACATAGATACATTATGAAATATGTATCTGGAACTTGGAAAGATAGATGTGATAAAGGCAATGTTCAGTATTAGAACAGATCAGGATCTGTCCTGCAGTATCATAAATGACAAACTAAAAATCTCAGCAGAGGTGGAAAAACTTAGAAGATACGTAGATAAATATAAAGGAAAAGTACAAATAAGCAATTTATTGATGACCCAAAAAAGTTTTATAGAGAATTGGGAAACAAGGTAAAAGGAAATGAAAGACCACCAAAAAAAAAGAAGAAATAGATACATTTTGGAGAAGTATTTATGAAGATTCTGTGGAACATAAAGATGCTAAATGGATAGAAAAAGTAAAAGAAAGAATAAGAAGTTTAAAGGTACAGGTTATGAAATGGGATGAAGTAACAGACAGAGAGATTGAAATAAAGTTAAGGAAAGCCTCTAACTGGAAAACCCCAGGCCAAGATGGCAGTACCTAACGTCTGGTTAAAAGTATTAACATCTTTGCACAAAGATTTAGCCATGAGTAAGAAATATTTATATGCGTACCCCGAACAGACACCACCCTGGCGAACAACAGGAAAAGCAATGCTCCTACTTAAGAGTGAACCTGCAAGCTACCCTAAAAATTATAGACCAATAACTTTCCTTCCGACGACATATAAACTTATACACCGGAATTGGTGCTGACAGAGTTTATAGTCATTTAGAAGAAATCTCAATTATGGCAGTAGAACAAAAAAGGACAGTAAAAGAAACTCATTTGGAACAAATGATCATTTGTTGTTAAACAAAGTCATAGTGGAGAACTGTAAAAGGGGGAAGAATAAGTATAGCAGGGATAGAATACAAAAAAGCATTTGAGAGTATCCCACGTTCATGGATAAAAGAGTGCTTAAATGTAAAAGATACACCCTGCACTGATGAACTATATCACAACGACCGTGAAACAGTGGCAAACCAGTTTGCAGTTAAGCCATGATAAAGGACAAATTATTATTCCAGGGAAAAAAATCCAAAGGAATATATTGCAGGGTGACTCTGTCACTGCTGCTCTTTTGTCTTGCCCCTAACCCATTAAGCTGTCTGCTTAACAGATTAGGTCATGGCTACAATTTGGTTCCCAGGAAGCAAAAAAGTGTAAAGACTTTTCATCTTCTCTTTGCTGATGATTTAAAACTGTATAGCTCATCAGATGAGGAACTGAAAGCACAACTGCAAGTGGTCAGAACTTTTTCAGATGATATAAGAATGTCATTTGGTCTTGATAAATGTGCAAAAGCAACCTTTAAAGCAGGAAAGCTGCAGCACCAAGAAAACATCAGTTTGAGACAAGAATGTGATATAAAAGAACTTGAACAAAAGGGGGTGTATAAATATTTGGGAATTGATGAAGGATCAACAATAAAACAAGAACAAATGCAATTAAAACTCAATAAGAAATATTTTAGAAGACTTAAATTTATCCTGAAAACAGAGTTGACATCTAGGAACAAAGTTCAAGCTATAAACCAGTTTGCATTTCTATCCTAACTTACAGTTTTGGAGTGATTGACTGGCCCCAAAATGTGTTGAATAGATTAGACAGGAAAACAAGAAAGATGCTTCATGCTCATCAAATGATTTATAAAAATCAGTGCATACCAAGATTATATATGCCCCGTTCTGAAGGAGGTATGGGCCTCCTTGAAATTGATTACATGTCTAGATCTGTTAGTAGGACTGCATACATATCTGCTGACTTCACAAGACCCAAATATAGTGAAAGTTTTGAAACATGAGGAGAATAAGTCTAAGTTGACTTCCATTCTTAGTCTAGCAGAAGCATATTGGTGTCAAGATGGAATGGAAATCAAACCAAAAGTAGATAAAAATCAGGCAGTAAATGAATGTGTCAAAAAATAAAAGAAAGAATATAAGGTGAAGGATAAGATGAAGAAGGCAAGAAACGTGGAAAATGCATAAATGTAGTTGCAAGTATAGAAAACTCCTGGAGCAACCTCATGTTGATCAGGATCGAATGCAGGAATGGTTAAGGAGAGGTGAATTCAAACCAAAGGATGAAAGGTTAATACTGGAGCCCCAAGATTTTAGACTTTCACATTGGTTTACAGAGTCCATTGAACATGTGGGAGAAACAGACAAATGTAGGTTTTCTAAAACAGAACTGGAAACAGTTGCACACGCTGGTTGTGACATACTAATGACAGAAGGAGTGTATACTGAAAGGCATAATAACGTGGCAAGACTGTTGCACTCGGGATTGTGCAAACATTATCATTTTGAAGTATCTGAAAAACACTGGAAACATAAGCTACAAAGCATCGCAGAAAATGGCAAAGTACATCACATGGGAACGCCCTTTACCAACAGTTCAAAAGATAGATGCAACAAAATCAGATATACCATGAAAAGAAGAAAAAAGTATCCTTGATCATTGGAATTGCTACACCCAGTGACTACATTGTCTTGCGTACAGAGAGACACAAAGTCATAAAATATTTCAGGCAAAAGTGAGAGCATTTAATCATACTCTGACTTAGGAATGGGGTCCAGTCCCATCATGGTATGAGAAACCCAAAAGATTTGGAGAAATTAAAAAAAGCATGTTTGAAATATGTATCAAGAGCACACAATTTTCTTTCTGTGGAATAAAATATGTGCAGCATTTTTTTTTACAACTGAGATTTTGATCCTGATTTTGATACAAGAATACTGACAGGAAGATAAGAGTTGCAACGAGTTTATTAGATATTTTCAGGGAAAATGGATGCAATGAGAGTGAGAGAAGTAAAAACATTTTTTTCTGACTCAGCATAATTGATTTTTATGATTATGCAGTTCCTGCTCTTAAAAGTACTGGCCTGTCTTTAGAGAATTTAATGAAGTTTACGATCCTTTTTGTTACTTTCTTATAGTTTCCTGACAAAGAGGAAGGAATCTTTTTTTGATTTAACTATTCATAGCTGCTTCAAATGTGAGAAATTATATGTTTTTGAATGTTAGTAAACCCAGGGGAACATTCCCCCCTCAGATCTTATCCGGGCATCATTATATTGCTCTTGGTTTTTGTGAAATAAATGACATTCCATACAGCTATGTAGGCTGTTGCACGTGATCTACCTAATGTGTTACATGCAGTCAGATGCCTTTGTGGTCTAGTATATGGCGCTCAGAATAAAAGAACATTTAAGCTTAGGACCCAAGAACATTTATGAAATACAAAAATAGTAAATGGGGGAATGCACTTGCTCTCTTTGAAGTGTCTGCTTATCTTATGCATGTCGTACCCTATGCACCAACGTACCATAACATATGGTGCTAACATTGCCATGGCAGATTCCCCCTCCCCCAGTCATTCCAGTTATATGTGACCAGTTCTTAAATAAAATTGTAAAACACTGGCTTTACTTGCGCTAGTTAGCAGTAGTTCAGAACTCTATACTCTGTAATTTGGATATAGGGATAGCATAGAGGTGCACCCATAGACTTTAGTGGGGACATCTTCACACATGTGCTAGACTCTGTCCATTAAAGTTCATGGAAACAGCCTCAATGCTATCCCTGTGGTGACATCACTGAAGGATGTGGTAGGTAACACTACGTGGGTTTGTCCTTAATAAAAAAAAAAAAAATATGAAGATTTTTATTAAAAAAAATAAAAAAAGTATGATGGAGAAAATACGTCATGATACAAGCTGTAAAGTATGTAAAGAGAAGAGTAACACTAAGTTTGAGCCTTTGCTTCCAGAGTGTCTTATTCAAGAAGTTGATTTTAACTGACTTATTTTTACTTGGCTGAGTAATTGTACAATAGATTTATTGCTTTTTCTGTAACATAAATAACTATTTATTGCTTTTTTTTTTTTTTTTTTTTTTTTTTTTTGCAAGTCTTGCGTATTGTGGTGATTGTTTTTAATCCTTGAGGGCATTTGTTTTGCATACAGTGTTCTTCACAGTATTTTTTTATAGTGGTATAGCAGCATAGCCTTTGTTTTTTCGCTTGCCTGTAAGTTAATTTTGTCTTGCATACCAGAATTCTGTTCTACATGTAACCAAAGTGGGTCTTGAAGATTATGTGTAGCACTTTTATACTATTGGTTTAAAAGAAAATGTTTGCATGCATCGTCTTGCTTGCAGGAACGTACTTTTATTTAAAAAATAATTCTAGTAAGTTTAAAAAAAGCTTACTTTTCAAACCACCAAACATAAAAGTTTAATGTTTAACTGGTCTGTTTTCAGATGTCCTGTGTTAATATTAACTTGTCAATGGTCACCAAAATATCGTATAATATATAGTATAATTTAATATAATATAACCATGGTGGTGCAGCGGTAGCTTTGTCGCCTCACAGCAAGAGGTTCTCCCGTTCGATTCTCGGCTGTTGCGCCTTCTATGTGGAGTCTGCATGTCCTCCCCGGGGTCGAGTGGCATTCGAAAGACATGCTTGAATAGGCGTGCCTTAGTTGAAGGTTGGGTGTCAGGCTGGCACCTCGACACCGTAAAAATCGACTGCCAATCATTAGCGGACCGGAGTTCCGCTGTGGCGACCCCTAACCGGGAAAAGACGAAAGAAAAACAACATAATGTAAGTAACAGAATTTATTTTGTTTTACTTTTTTTATTGCTTTCTGATCTTTTTGTACATAATAACCCAATTTCCTCTTGGCCAAGCAGTAAAGTAATTACATCTTGCCAACATGTTAGGACAAAAGGAGGTGACTTGATTAAGGGAAAAAAAACTTTTCAGCAAAAGATTGTATGTATCTTTGTGCATTTTATTGAAAAATTAAGTTGTATGATGGAAAGTTGCACAGATCTCTTCCTCACTATCTTTTAAGTTTTGTGCATCTGTAAAATATAGTTAATATGACCGATAACTGCATATAACTTGCTCTAGTAAGAACTGTATATGCTTAAGTAAGTCATCATGAAAGTTCTAAAGACTAAACAGGACTTGAAAATGTAAAATATGTGTGAAAGTTTTTCTCAAGTATGTCCTTTTGGATTACTTGAAGACAAATCTCATTTTCTTACCCACTTATAAAAAATTTTCTTATTTTCCTTAAATGTATGAATGTGAAAAATGAATGTTCTTTTTTAGTTGTATCTCTTTTAAATTGTGAACCCTCAAAAACTGTTTCTAAACTGAAACTTCAGTTTGTACAACTGCATAATTCTGAATCCGTAGTCTGTTTTACTGCGTACTGCTTTATCATTGAAGTATAACTGATTTGTGACTGTGCCATACTGGCTAAGGTGATGACTTAAGAATCATTGATCAGTCCACCTACCCGATTAAAAAAAGTAAACATGTAGGAACATTTGTTAAATGGCGCAAGTTTATTTTTTGCATTTTGGACAGGCTTATAACATTACACTTTTTATACTTTTGGTACGAGAGAGAACTTTGCTCTCCCTAGGGTTATCTGCTGCATTCAAGATCAGGCTGCAAAAGTGATGGTCGCTTGCTGCTGTATCTTGCTACTGTTAATGTATGGCTGTGGTGAGCACCTTCACATGAACTGTTATTCATATTTCAACATCAGCAAGGAACTTGCAACAGACATTTCATTTGTAGAATTGGAGGGAGGGGTCTCTCTGAATAGGTTTGTTTTACATTTTAACTAGACCAAAGTTAAACTGATACTGCAGCCAGACTTTGACAGTTCCAACCCTGTGTCATTGAATCACTGTCTGTCAGTAACCCTATATACACAGCAGACAATTGCAAATATTTGTCCTGTGTTCAGACCCTGCAATTTCTATTTTTATCTGTATTTGTTTTACAGTAAAAAAAAAAAAAAAATTCTCAACTTCTCTGCTTACTGTCACAGCCATTCTGTCTAGAGCTGCCAGAATTACTCTTGTGTAAGAGACCTTGATTTTGCAAAATGAGTGCATACTTGTACAACTGCTGAATACCCTGCAAACACCAATTACTAATAGTCAGTTCAGTTGTTTTGTGCCTCTCTCACCTTCAGTGAATGCCAGTCTTTTTTGTCTTTCTGTATCATCTTGTCTCAACCAGTATTACTCACTTAGATTAGTTTTTATTGTACTTGTTCTTTAATTTGTCTATTTCTTTCCATTTTAGTCCAACTCTTGGACACATCCTTTCTTTGGCAGCTGCCAATAGAAACCTCAGACCATAGGTTCACAAAATGCCCTCTGCATTCTTTTCAGTAACCACTTTTGTCAACAAAAGATGTCTTTCTCCTGAGTCCTAGACTATGTTAAAATTAAGTCAACAGTGAGATATTTAAACAGTGTAGTCGGTGTTAAAAGCAGTTGTTTCACATCTACCACCTGTCTGTGCATTTTTTTAAAAAGTAAACAGCTTAGTAGTGTATTTTACTTCAGATTCAGAGGTGCATATATTCGTTCATGAAAATAATGATTCATTCAGAAATGTTTTATCAAATCTTGTAGTATCTGGTATGAAGTGTCAGGTTTCCAGCATATCAATATCGGCATGTAGTACAATTTTCAGTACCATGTTTCTGTAAGTGTATCTGTTGTGTTTTTGCAGGGGTAGGGATTGTTCTTCCAGATGTGGGAGTTTCCATCCCCCACACCCCTGAACTAGAAAGTGTATTAAGTCCAAGGTTGCACAGTCTTGGGTGAAAGAAGCTGATTTTTCCCTTTACTCTTAGCTGGTGTGTAGCTTCAGATGTATTATATACAGAGTGGGAGTGTATGGGCAAAGACCCACATTACAGAGTACAGGGGTTGTAGCCTTTCAGCAAAACATTGAATTTTTTAATTTTCTTTCTTTCCTTCTTTCTTTTTTTTTTTAAACATTCTCAGTGCTTTGGGAGCACTGTTTAAGTTATTAATAGCATCTGACTATTTGTACATGATACTGCAGTGGTGGTGCTGCTGTAGCGTCGCCTCACAGTAAGATGTCCTGTTCAATTCTCAGCTAAAGCGTCTTCTGTGTGGAGACATGCGTGAATGGGCGTACCTTCGTTGAAGGTTGTGCATCAGAGCTGGCAACTTGGCACGTAAAAATCTACTGCCAATCATTAGCGGACCGGAGTTCTGCTGTGGCAATGCCTAACAGGAAAAGCCGAAAGATACAATAAGCTCAGGTTTCAGTCCCTTGGATTATGCACGCTCATTTGATGTACTGATTGTCTGTTTTTGTTTTTACCTATGTGTGTTCTATGGGTTATGATTTAAAAGGATCCCCTGTGATCCAGTCACATGACTAGTTAGCAAACAAATGGCTTGCTGACAAATGCGCAGATCTTTTGTGATCACCCCATGTAAGCACGATCACAAATGATCAAATCATGCTGAATGTGAACAACATTAAAGTGAGGGAAAAACACATATGCGCGCACACACATGCACACTGTTTCTACAGGGGACCAGGCCTCATGCACCCACCCCCAGTGTTGAGGGCTGTGCCCCTTTACCACCATATCTTGTACATTACAACTTCCACGTTGCATCAGAATGGAGAAGGGAAAAGAGAAATCCCTGTTACACCCTCAGTTTCTCTGTCCAGTGAAAAGCTGTGTAGTCCTACACAAGTGGTTGCACAAATGAGTGCTGATCACTAGTGCATTGTACGCCAGCCTGACGCTCTAAAGAAATATCTGAAAGAGTATTTTTTAAGTTTACCTGTAGCTCTATACAGTTGTTTTTTTAAGTTGTGCCCCTTTGTTCGTTGCATTATCTTTTTTGAAAGATAGTACCATCTTTTTTTGGGTCTGTTTCCCTTGTGGTACGCAACAGATTCCGTGTCGTCTGTCATCTATAATATTTTGTTTTTGTAGGCTGTCTTTGTATGGTTTCTAGTGCAGACCTAGTGAATTATTTCTTATCCTCTGAATTTTTTTTCTTTGTGATAAGCTTTAAAGTTGTATGTTTCTGTCCATTTATCTAGCCTTGACATGAGTTCTTCCTTTTAAGTCTTCTCTTTTAGCATTATTATAGATCTTTGTGCAGTCCTCATGATGTGCTGTCCTCATAAAGTTATCTTTCCTTCCTAAGAGTCTGCATTGGGTCAAATAAAAACATAGAATATCCTTGTAACAGTAACCTTGATGGCATCCCATTGGTCCATATCCTTTCTTCATTATAGACCCTCTTATTTTGCCACATCATTAATTTTGCCCATAGTTCCCTCAAGCACCACCTCAAAAAGCTAGTTAGGTATTTACTGGGTAGAACACTGACCCACATGGCCCTTTTTAAGACTAAGCCTTGGAGAGCTGTTAAGTTAACTGACTTGCTTATAAAAGCACCCTAGGCAAATGGAGGCTAAGCGAATCAAACCCTGGACTACAGGAAGAGCTCATAACATATTACTTGTGCTAACTACCAGAAAGTTGTCTAATATTTTGCTAGTCTTTTTTCCGGTACCCTGCCAAATATGTTGATGTATGCTAAGTAGAAAGACAAGTTACTTGACTTGTTACTTCTTGCAGAAATGAAGATGCTGCATACACTTAAAACATTATCTAAACACCATTTCTTTGAAAAGACATTCAAAAAAGGCTTTTGAAGAATGTGTGTAACTGCTGTTCATTTTGAAGAGCAACCCCCACCCCCATCCCTATTCTGAAGCTGTGTGCCCCCTGCACCCTTCAGTTTAATCAGTTTCCCAACTGCAGTGATTTACAATTCTGTCATGTCTGAATTTTTAGACAACTGTCCATCATACAGGTAAGAGATTCCTGAGAAAATTCAGAAGAGCAAAAGTTTGACAATAGCTTGTGTTGGTATGAAGAAATATCTTTCAAAGGTTCATTGGTGTGTACTAGGCTAATGGGCCTCGAGTCTTTACAAGCCTAGCCCATAGGATTACCCTGTCAACGTGCCACCCAACCTTAGTTTGCAGTGCCTTTGTCGAGTAGAGCCACTGGAGTGATCCCCAGGTTGAATTTTCTATTTCCCATCCACTCTTCAAGATTTCTCTTGAAGAGGGCCAGTGAGGTGCTCTGTTTGACATGTATGGGAAGTCTGTTCTATAGCGTGTGCAGTATCTGGATTATGAACCTGTCCCTCCAGCACATTCTGTTGATTGTGGTAATGAGGTTGAGGTATCTGGAGCGTGTGGTGCAGAGGGATTGGGATTTCTTTAGATGTAGCATTTCTAACAAAGCTGGGTCAGACATGTAAGTCAAGCAGAGATCACCTCTAAGTAGGCGATATGAGACGGAGAATAGTTGGAGTTTTTTGAGTCTGTCCTTGTAGGACAAGTGTTTAAAGCCTAGGATCCTCTTTGTGATGTACTTTTGCAGCCTCTCCAGTTGTTGCAGGTGTCTAGTGAGGTACGTGCCAAATGGGGCATTGTACTTGATTTGCCTAATGAGGGAAGAGTAGAGAGAGACAATGACCTTTTTCTTCCTGGAAGCAAAACCCTTAGTAATGAGATGTGCCACATAGAAGGACTTTCTGACCACAGTGGCAGTGTGGTGGTCAAAAGAGAGGTTGCTGTCAACCTGTGTTCCCAGATCTCTTATAACACCTTCTGCGTTCAGTGGACTACCATTGATGTGGTAGCTCATGGGAACTGGGGTTTTCCCAAAGGGGATGACACATTTTTTGGCATTGAGCTTAAGGCCATGGTTCTGACACTACTCGTTGGTCTTAGTGAGGTCTTTCTGTAGGATGTCAACATCACTTGGGGGAGTTAATAATGGCTCCCAACTTGCAATCGTCTGTGAACTTTGTCAGCCAAAGTCCCTTCGTGTTGGACTGGACTTCTGAGAAGAAGATAGCAAATAGGAGAGGACCCAGGACTGATCCCTGTGGGACTCCACTTGTGACTGGTCAGCATTTTGACTTGGAGTTAGCTACTTTCACACTGTGGGTTTTGTCTGTGAGCCAGATGTTCTTCGTGTTTCACTGTTGCAGTCATTACATTTGGGTTATCTGTTTGCAGGTAGCCCTCAGTCGGCCTGATTAACAAAGTCTTGGGTCCTGCATCGATTGCTGTCCCTTCTTCCATGACGTCAGATCATCAGGGGTATAAAACATGCAGCCGACGCCATTACATCAGTCTTTCTTGACGTGCGGTGCCTGAAGCAGAAGCAGTTCGCAAGTGCCGGTCGGCCGACTCCTGAAGTTTTCTTTTTCGAGTTTCAGAACCGAAGTCTTCAACTAAAGCTAAGTACCCCATTGGTGAAACCTTTTCTTGCTCCTTCTCGATGTCAGTAAAAGTTAATTGCATTACTTGTGGAAAGCAAATACCTCATAAAGATTTTCATTCGTACTGTATTCCTTGCATAGGCCCTGACCACAAAATCGACACTAAGGTACGTTGTGCTTTACTTAGTCAGCACACTATCCGTCGTCGGTATATTTTTGCATGTAAATATTTTGGTTCTCGGTTTAATTATCTAGAAATGTCGGTTAGCCATCTGACTACTGGGGTTCTGAAAAAACGCAAAGATAAAGAAAGAGACAGGTCGCCGTGGTCCAAAACTGCCGATGACACTTCTCCTAAGCCACTCGCCAGTTCGCCTGTATTCAGTGAGGCGCTTTCGCAGCCCCTGATACCTGCTACTTCTGATTCGCAGGCCTCTACTGATACCCGCTCGGAGTCGGGTATGCTGCGAGATGCTCCAACTATGGAACATGCAGATGTCTCTACCTTGTATGGGTCCGGAGCAGCTGTGCAGACACTGGCTTCTGAGGGTGTATTCAGGCCTATGGACTTGCATATTAAACCGACGCCTCCTTCTTTACTTAGCCCTAAATGTCGATCCATGCGTAAAAAAAACGACGCCCAGGCCACATGCTCAGGCCTCTATGCCTAAAAAACAAATGATAAGAATGGCTGAAGATCTAATAACTCTAATCAGGGGTAGCCAATCCCCCTCCCCTTCTAAGAGGCCTAGGACTGAAGTTGATTATGAATCTTCGGATCAAGATTCTGTTGTTTCTAATTCTTCTGATGATCTGGATTTCCCTTATCTACTTATGAAGATTCTGATGCAGAGGACTCCATTCCCTCTGCTTCCCCTTCTGAGGATTTTTCTTTTGGGGAAACCTTACATACTCTAAGGGAGCATTTCCACTGGGAAAGCCAGGATTTTTCTGATTCAGAAAAGAGGCTTAGGGATTTCCTTCTCTCAGTATAGGCCTTTAGCTATTCCTCCTGTACTAGATATTATTGATGATGCTTTTTCGGAATCTAGTTTGGCCCCTGGTTCCCTTCCTCCTGCTCCTAGAAAACCTGACAGATAACTACAGGGTCCCTGAGTCCCACAAGTTCCTTTTTAAAAACCCTATTGCAGATACAGAGACTATTTCACAGGGGCCTTCTACTGCTAAAAATCCTACCCCTTCTGATAGAGACTCCAGGGCGCTGGATAGATGGGGTAAGAAGGTTTACACTTCTGCAACCTTGGCCATTAGGGCTTTAAACTGCCAGTTTCATTATGTTAAAGTAACAGCAACATGTTATTGGACTGCTTAAACAGAAAATGATGTTGATTCCTGACTGTGTGGAAAATAAAGAATTACAAGATTTAATGCATTCTGCTGAACAAGTTGGAAAACATACTTTGCAATGTGGTTTTGATTCATTAGAGGCCTCTTGCAGGGTTGCTGTTACTGAGTCTGTGCTCAGAAGGCATGCTTGGCTTAAGGAGCAATCTTTGCCTGATCATGTTAAAGCTAAATTGTTGGATGCTCCTTTAAATCAGGACCGCCTGTTTGGCAACAAGGCTGAGGAAGTTCTTAGAAAGATGGAAGATAAAGCTAAATCTATGCAAACTGTTAAAGATTTTTTTACAAGTTCAGCCTCCTAGATTTAGTAGGCACTGGCTCTCTAAGAATTGGTCCTTTCCAGCCCTTTCCAGGTCTTCGCAAGCCAAACCCAGACACAGCAAAAACCCCAGGTTTCAGTCCCAGGGGACACACAGAACTAAGCAGTGGGGGGCCTCCACTTCCAAATCTGGGAATAATAAGACTCCCCCTTATCGTAAACTGTCTCAATGACTTCCTTCTAAAATTTCCAAGCACTTATCAACTGACTGCCCCTTTGGGGGGAAAGATTGCTCTTCATGCAAAGAATTGGGAACTCTTTACCCAGGACAAATGGGTTTTAAATATAGTGTCCCAGGGATACAGATTTCACTTCCACACGTTGCCAACACCAAGCGGGTGGCCAGACCTACCCCCAAATCAGTGGTCAGAGGCCCAAAAACAAGTACTTTCTCTCTTAAGCATGGAGGCTATTCAGCTGGCACCACAAGAGGAAAAGGGACAAGGTTTCTACTCAAGACTTTTCCTGTTACCCAGAAAAGACAATTCATGGTGTCCTATCCTGGACCGGTCTACTCTAAACACCTTTTTGGAGATTCCAAAATTCAAGATGCTGACTCCTTCACCAATTACTTCATATGCTAGGCGAAGATGCCTGGTTGGCAACAATAGATTTAAAAGAAGCCTACCTGCACATCCCAATCAGGGAATCTTGCAGAAGATACCTACGCTTCAAAGCAGGCTACACACACCATCAGTTCTCTGCACTGCCCTTTGGCTTATCTACTAGGCCCAGGGTATTCACAAAGTGCCTAGCTCCAGTTATTGCATTTTGCATACAAAGAAATATTCAAATATACCCATACCTGGACGATTGTCTAATTCAGGCAGAAAGCCAGGACATACTTTTGAACCATCTGACCTTTGTACAAAGAGTTCTAACTTGTCTGGGGTACACCATAAACGAAAAGAAGTCACACCTGGTACCCTGTCAACAAATTATATTCCTGGGAGCAAGCTTGAATACAACTTCCCAGATGGCTTACCTCACGCCAGAGAAACAAATTCATTTGACAACCTATTTCAAACAAGTGGCCACAAAAACCCTGCTATCTGCAAGACAAATACTGCAAGCCTTAGGGTTCATGGCCTCCTGCATTCTTCTAATTCCATATGCAAGACTGCATATGAGGAAACTACAGTGGTATCTAAAAAGCCTATGGTGTCAACATTCTCAAGACCTAGAAACAATGATTCCTATGATACCTTGCCTACGCCTAGAGTTCCTTTGGTGGGCAGAGGCCTGCTACCAAAACAAGGCACTACCTTTCACACCACCCCCTGCCACCCAAACCCTAACAGACGCATCAGACTATGCATCGGGGGCTCACCTGACAGGGAAGTGCATTCAGAGCAAATGGAACCCAAGTCAAATGCACCTGCATATCAATCAAAAAGAAATGTTAAATGTAAATGCTCCCGACAGCCTTCAAGGACCACATTTCTTCCAGGACAACTAATGGTAAATACGGACACCACCACTGTTATGTGGTACATAAACAAGCAGGGGGGTACCAAAATCAAACAGGACAAACCAAGGATGATTTTGATTGCTCCAGACTGGCCGCACCAACACTGGTACTCCCTCCTGCGCAGTGTGATATGGTTATCTCTATGCCACCTGCATCAGACGTCTTCCCTGCTGTCTCAGCAGGAGAACCAGATTCTGCACCCTCAGCTTCTAACACTGAACCTTGCAGCCTGATTAATTACTTAATCTCTCCTTTACCATCCCTCAGCAAACCTGTGATGGTTATCATTTTAGAGGCAAAGAGGCCTAGTATTAGAAAATCCTATGCTGAAAAATGGAAAAGATTCTGTGCCTGTAACCAGTCTCAAGGGATGAGAACAGCAGCGCCCAATTTACCTCAGATTTTACAATACTTAACTGAGATGCTTCACAAGGGCCTGTCTTTTTCCTCCATTAAAATCCATGCCTCAGCCATTTCAGCTCATTATAACACAGAACCCCTCCCCTCTTCTCTCATCCACTGCTTAAGCAGTTCTTCAGAGGGGCCAACAATTTGAGACCACCCAGGAGAGCTCCAACCCCAGCCTGGGACCTTAACTTTGTCTTGGAGAAACTCACTCTACCTCCTTTCAAGCCAGCTGCAACTGCAGACTTAAAATTTCTTTCTTGGAAAACAGCTTTCCTTTTAGCAATCACTTCAGCTAGAAGGGTATCTGAATTGCAGGCCCTTATGGCAGTGGAGCCTTTCATCATCTTTCATGTGGACAGGGTGCCCCTCAGAACCAATCCATCCTTCATGCACAAGGTGGTATCCAGTGTGGCTCCTAATCAGTCCATTCATTTGCCAACCTTCTTTCCCAATCCACAGAATAAAGGGGAACGGATACTGCATTCCTTAGATGTGGACAGACAACTTAAATTCTACTTGGACAGGACTAAACCTCAAAAGAAATCTGAGCAAGTTCTGGTGGCATTTGCTGCAGGGGCAGAGGGGAAGGCTATTTCAAAGCAATCCATTTCTAAATGGATAGGCCATTGCATTCATTTCTGCTATAAGCACCATGGAAAACCTATCCCCCAGGGGATCAGGCCTCACTCCACCAGGGCTGCATCTACCTCTACAGCCTTTCTCAGAGGCATCCCTACCAGGGACATCCTAGAAGCTGCTACCTGGAGTTCTGTACATACTTTCACCAAGCATTATCACTTGCCAATTTTCTCTAAATCCAGAGCTGGCTTTGCCACTGCAGTCTTGCAGGGCCTTATAGCTGGCCCTAATGCTGTATAAATTCCTCCTCCCAGCCATAGCTTTGGGAATCTACCCAAATGTAATGACTGCAACAGTGAAACACGAAGAACATAGTACAGTTGTGTACACTTACCATAAATGTAGATGTTCGAGTGTATTCACTGTTGCAGTCCTGGTTACACTCCCTCCAGCCCCCTAACTTCTTTTGACTGCACCTCTACTTTCCTTTACTATGCTTAAAAGCCTTTTTGGTGTATTTACTTTTTTGTTGGAGGTATATATTTGTACTTTTATATTTAATTGCTTCCCATTAGGGGGAGCACCTGACATCTGGGGCAAGAAAATCTGATGTAATGGCGCCGGCTGCACGTTTTATACCCCTGATGACCTGACGTCATGGAAGAAGGGACAGCAACCGATGCAGGACCCAAGACTTTGTTAATCAGGCTGACTGAGGGCTACTTGCAAGCAGATAACTCAAATGTAATGACTGCAACAGTGAATACACTCACACATCTACATTTATGGTAAGTGTACACAACTGTACTTTTGCAATCCACCTAGTGATATAGGGGCTGTTGCCTAGCTTAGTGAGTTTTTCTATGATTTTTGAGTGGGGAATGGTATCAGAGGCCTTGGCCAGATCAAGGTAGGCTGTGTGAACCACCTTACTTTCATACACAGCTCTGGTGACTGACTTAAAGAATTCGACCAAGTTGTGCAGGCATGATCTACCCTTCACAAAACCAAACTGTGTGGCTTCCAGAGTTTGGACATTCCCTATATCCTTGTTTATTAGGTCCATGATGATGCGTTCCATAGCTTTGCATATCAGACTTGTCAGGCTAATGGGATGATAGTTCCCAGGGTCTGTAGTCGCTCCTCCTTTGTGGAGAGGGATGACTATAGCAGTGCGCCATTCGGTAGGGACAAAGCCTGAGGTGAGGCTGTGATTGAACAGGGCACACAGGTGAGGTGCCAGTTCACTCTGTAGTTCATGTAGAACACAGCCAGGAATTTTCCAGGTCCCATAGAAGCTGTATTCTTGGCCCGGACAGTGCTGTTTTAACCTGTACTGCAGTAATACTGAGTGCCTGGCAATCTATTGGTATTGTGATTGGTCCTTTGGTGGGGGGAGTTGGCAATGAATCTGTCGGCCAGTATATTGGCAATATCTGTTGGCTCAGTATAGGAGATACCATTGTGCAGTAGCTCAGAGCAAATCTGGGTATTGCCGTAGAGGTTCTTTATATAACTATAGAAGGAAGACTTTGTGGTTGTCTTTACTATCTGCGTTAATCCTGTTTTCATAGCTAGCTTTAGAGGATTTGATGAGGGATCTCAACTTTTTGTTGAGGCTAAGGGAGTTTTTCCAGTCTTGGGACTTCACCTTATTCTGCATCAGTTTCCTCCTACTGTTGTAGAGTTTGTTTATGGCAGGGGACCACCACATTGGCTTCCTTTTTTTTGGAGAAGAGTGCCTTGGTTCTATTGGGTATGGCGAGATCCATGCATTTGTGTATGTGTTTGTACAGTGCATTGGTGTATGATTCAGCGGTCTTGCAGCTGTTCTTCATTTGCATGTGTGCCATGAAGTTAGCCACCTCTGTTCTTAGGTGCCCAAAGTTAGCTTTGGATAAGGTTTTCATGGTGGTTACCTTAGCGGGGGGGTGGGAGGAATGTGGATTTCCAAGGTGCTTAGTTTGTGGTCGGATCTCACCAGGGAGAGCAACGGTTGCCCATGTTAGTAATGACCAGGTCAAGGATTTTGTTACCTCTAGTGGGGGTAAGAACAAGCTAGTCCAGGGCATTGGAATTAATGAGTTCCAGAAAACGTTGGGCAAATGTATTGGTACATGAGTAGTTTTCCCAGTTAATGGAGGGGTAGTAAAAGTCACCCAGTATGAGTGTGTTAGGTTAGATCCTAATATTCTCCACGGTGCTTAGGAAAGTGGAGTGAGTGTCATGGGACATGGTTGGGGACCTATAACAGGCTACGACCTGAATCGCTGTCTTACCCAGTATTAGCTGAACTGGAAGTATCTCTGATGCATTCTGTTGGGCTACCATTCTGGAGGTGTGTGCATCTTTTATGAATATGGAAACACCACCGAGTTCTGGGGCCGGAAAATGTGGAGTGAGTTATAGCCTGGTAGTGCAGGGGTGCTTTCTGCTGCCTTGAACCAGGTCTCTGTTACAGAACAAATGTCTATATTCTCCACTTAAAGGAGTGCTTAGAACGAATGAATTTTGAGATTTAGACTTCTAGCATTGAGCAGAATGACCCTCATTGCATTTGTTTGTAGCTGTTATGGTGGTAATTTGGTCTTTGGAACACAGCCTAAAAAAGGCGGACTATAGGGGTGTTCATAGGTTCATAGGTTCATACTAGGCTATCTGCCCGAGGGCATTTACAAGCCTAGCCCATAGTTTTGTGGCTTACTCCACCCCTTTAGTATGGGGAACTATACCCATTATTTTGCTGTGCCTCTGTTGAGCAGTGACACTGAGGTAATCCCTGGGGTATATCTGCGATCTCCCATCCATTGGTCAAGATTTCTCTTGAACAAGGCCAGCGAGGTGCTCTGCCTCACATATACCGGGATTTTATTCCACAGCATAGGGAGTCTTTGGGTGATGAATCTATCCCTCCAGCACGTCCTATTAATAGCCGTGTCGAGGTTTAAGTCTCCCAAGAGCCTTTGCCAATATCCAGAAGCCCATGGGTGACAGATGCAGGCAATCTCTGGCAAAGCATCAATGTCTGTCGGTCTTGTCATCCCAGGCAGACAGATACTGGATCCCCTTAGAATGACACAAGAAACTTAGTCAATTGTTGAAATCAGTCATTTTCTGCTTCTACTGTGGTATCATTCTGGGCAATGGTAGGATGCTCCTCAGGGCTAGGGTCATACCCGCCTGGGCTACATAATCCGAGAGCTCCTCCATGTAGATCAGGGAGGTACATCTCAGGTCATTCACGCACATGTACAATGACAGAGTCATATTTGTACCTGTTGTTGAGGGACCTGAGTGCATGTGTTATGTGGTGGATCCTGGCACCTGACAGGCAGCTGACTGCAACTTTCTCCTTTAAAAACCTAGTGAGTGGGACATCATTGTGCCTCACTATCGAGTCACCTATGACTAGTGTGCTGGGCATGCTGTTTTGCCTTAGGGGCTTTGGTTGAGTGGGACACTGTTTAGGAGAGTTATGTGTCTCGTGATTAGTGTTGTGTTGTGGTGGATGAGTGTGTTTCTGCCTTGGAAGTCTCTGCTGTCGGAGTAGATTTTTATTGAGAGCCTCCATGAAGGTGGGAGTATGGTTTGTGTTTTTATGTGAAGGCAGTGCTGGTGTGTGTTCTGGAGGGCTGTGTGTTCCATGTGGTGTGGTGCAAATGTTGACCTTCTCCTCTTGACCAGCTATTCCAGTTTTGGCTGGAGAATGCGTGGCTTCCAGTTTGGATATATAAGTGCATCTCTTGCAAGAGTGTTGGGAGGTAAGCGGAGAGGGTTGTCCGTGTACATGAGGCAGTTGCTACATTGCCTCAGGATGCCCAAGTTCACCAGGTTAACAGGAGAAAGCACCGGGAGCTGACCTTTAAACATGCCTGGAGGGGTGGGCATTAATAATAAGTACTGGAGCTGTTTCCTTGTAGAACGTTTAGTGCTGGTAGCACTTTTGTGTGCTACAGTAATTGCTACAAGAAGTCTTGTATGGTAAAGTTGCTAGACTAATAAGCTAGTAAAAGTGCAGGAGAGGAGAGAATGACAGATCTAAGGGAAAAATTGAAGAGCAGACTTCAGCACCTCTCTGAAGCATACAAACAGTCATGGATACAGCAAATCTGTATCTGGACTAGACTAGTTACAGGAAAGGCAGGAAAAAAGCCCACTGTGGGCTTTAAAACCAGAAAATTAAGAGAGATGGAAAAATTCCCAAACAGCCAATAAACTACAAATTCTGAGCCAGATACCACTCGGTTACCTAGTGCTTACCGCTCCCACTGATAAGCTAGAAGGCCGTCTGACACAGAGAGACTTGGGGGACTCAGAAGCTTACAAACAGTCTTGGAAATAGCAAATCTGGATCTGGACTAGACTAGTTATAGGAAAGGTGGGAAACAAGCGCAAATGCAGGCTTTTAAGCCAGAAAGTTGAAGGAGATGGGAAAAAAAGTGCTCAAACAGCCAATAAACTACAATTTCTGGGCCAGAAACCACTCTTCTTGTGGAAGATAGGCTACCTAGTGCTTACCACTCCCACCTATAAGCTAGAAGGCTTCCCTCAACACAGAAAGGCTTGGGGGGGCTCAGAAGCTTACATAGAGTCCTGGATACAGCAAATCTGTATCTGGATTAGATTAGTTACAGGAAAGGCGGGAAAAGCGCAAACGTGGGTCTTTAGACCAGAAAGTTGAAGGAGATGCTAAGTTACAGGAAAGGCAGGAAACAAGCTTAGAATTTTTTTCTTTGTTATAGTAAATCAGCTAAAACAGCACTAAAAACAATTCAAGTGCAGTGCAAGCTAGCACACTTGAGTGTGTACCAATATTAAAGCAGTTTATTTAAACTGTATTCTGAACTGAATTCAATTATTGTTTAATTCAACCCTGAACAGTTAACAACTGCTAAAAAATATACTCAGTCAGCTGAGAAACACACTGAGTCAGAACACGAAGTAAAATGAAAAGGGAGAAAGGAGAAACAGAAGATAATTCAAGGTTAAGGGCCTTAGTGGGTTGGACTACTCATATGTTCTCTCTGTATTAGGTAGAATGAGCTAATGTCACTAGACTGGGATAAAGCTGAACAGATGGGACTGATAGGAGTGTCTGAAATCAAAATATGATCTCACTATACTCTGTTGAGTGAGCAAATGATATGGACCCAGGAGGAGTGCTCAAACACAAATTTACAGGAGGAGGCGAGCAATTCCAAGGCCACCAAGATTAATACCAAAACAAGAACAGGGAGGGTGGCAAGAAACTAACTGCAGAGAGAGTGAGAGATCACAATATTCAGTGAAGCATATAAATACACAGAAAAAATAAAATGCAGTAGTATCTTTAACACAGTATTGAATGAAACAAATAAACAGAAAAAAATGCAATACTATTTTATAACACTGCAAGTTTGCACTTATCTCAGCTTGTAATAAAGTTGATGTAGGTTTATAACACCTAACCAGACAGCTCAAATATTCAGCAGAAATAAATTCAGAGATAAGTGACCAAGACTTGAAACCCTCTAGGCTAAGAGTTCAACACCGAATATCCATGAAGTGAGAATAACCCCCACTTACTGCAGCGGGAGTGAGCGATCACAATATTCAGTGAAGCATATAAATGCAGTACTATCTTTAACACAGTATTGAACGAAACAAATAAATAGAAAAAATAAAATGCAGTACTCTCTTATAACACTGCAAGTTTGTACTTATCTCAGCTTGTAATAAAGTTGATGTAGGTATATAAAACCTAACCCAACAGCTCAAATATCCAGCCGAAATAAATTCAGATATAAGTGACCAAGACTTATAAGCACAGAGAAACCCTCTAGGCTAAGAGTTTAACACCGAATGTCAATGAAATGAGAATAACCCCCACTTACTACATAGAAAGAGAGATCACAATTTTCAGTGAAGCAAATCAATACACAGAAAAATAAAATGCGGTACTATCTTTAACACAATATTCAATGAAACAAATAAACAGAAAAATAAAATTCAGTACTGTCTTATAACACTGCACATTTGTACTTATCTCAGCTTGTAATAAAGTTGATGTAGGTATGTAACAGTTAACCAAACAGCTCAAATATTCAGCTATTCAGC
This sequence comes from Protopterus annectens, assembly GCF_019279795.1. NCBI lineage: Eukaryota > Metazoa > Chordata > Ceratodontiformes > Protopteridae > Protopterus > Protopterus annectens. The sequence goes on along the minus strand of NC_056734.1, from coordinate 815,132,807 downwards.
AGAAATAAATTCAGAGATATGTGACCAAGACTTTTAAGCACAGAGAAACCCTCTAGGCTAAGAGTTCAACACCGAATATCAATGAAATGAGAATAACCCCCACTTACTGCAGAGAGAGAGATCACAATATTCAGTGAAGCAAATAAATGCACAGAAAAGTAAAATGCAGTACTATCTTCAACACAATATTCAATGAAACAAATAAATAAACAGAAAAAATAAAATGCAGTACTGTCTTATAACACTGTAAGTTTGTACTTATCTCAGATTGTAATAAAGTTGATGTAGGTATATAACAGTTAACCAAGCAACTCAAATATTCAGCAGAAATAAATTCAGAGATAAGTGACTAAGAGTTATAAGCACAGAAAACCCTCTAGGCTGAGTTCAACACCAAATATCAGTGAAGTGAGAATAACCCCCACTTACTGCAGAGAGAAAGAGATCACAATATTCAGTGAAGCAAATGAATACACAGAAAAATAAAATGCAGTACTATATTTAATGCAATATTCAATGAAACAAACAGAAAAAAAAAAATAATAATAAGAAAAACACAGCACATTGTCAAGTAATTTTGGTAATCAAATGACCTTCCATAGGTCTGATTAAGCATAATTTATGGACATAACCTTTTGCTGGTAAGGAGTAATTTTGTGTTTGCTGCTATTTTCAGTCATTAATGTTTTATAATGCCATGTTCACATCCTCTGTCTCTGGTTTAGTACCCTGGTTCCCGGTGTGATGATCATCTCTTTCTGAATCCGTGCTACTTAGGATCCTGTGTTCCTCTCACCTCTAATTTTAGACATTCAGAGCATCAGTGGGACCTCTGAGTCTAAAATTCAGTGAAGGCAGTTAAAGGTTACTAAAAAATGGAACTGAAGAACAGCAGTGATGCTGTATTTGACAGTTCACGGTAAGTGCAAAATACAAACCTGCCACAGCAGTGCATCTGGTACCATGTGTAACGGTGGTGTAGTGGTTAACATTGTCACCTGGCAGCAGGGGGTACGCTGGTTCGATTCTTGGCTGAGGTTATTTCTGTGTGGAGTCTACAAGTACTCTCTTCATTTGCGTTTGTTTCCTCCTGGTACTCCAGTTTTCTCCCACATTCCAAAGACATGCGTCTGGAGCATTTCTCCCAGGTAGGGTTGCCACCTTTTCAAATGGCCAAAGTGGGACATTTTCGGGACACACATCAGATTTTACAGGTTGACACATACCCACGGTCAGTACAAAGGATAGAACTTTACTTTTTTTCCTAAATAAAAGCTTATTCTTGTAGCAGTTTAGTTGCTTATTATGTTTCTTGTAAGATTTAGGTATTTTAGATACAGAAATAACTATTTTATGCAACTATTACATAAAATATGGGACATAATTATGTCCTACAATCTCAGGACATTTGGCCTTTTTAATATTTTTTTGTCAGGACACAACTGCCCAAAGAGGGATTGTACCTCTCAAAGTGGGACAAGTGGTAACCCTACTCCCAGGGCCTGCTCTGAAAATAGGCTCTGTCCTAGTCAGGCTCTCCCGGTCAACAAATATTCAATAAATAAATAAATGTGCTACTGTCAGATAGTGTAGTGCATTTGTGGTACTGTATGACTCTGATCAGAATTAGTGTAAAACAAAACCCAGATTCACATAGTGTTGATGTTAAAAGTGCAAAACTAAGGTGTAGAGCAGTTGACGGAGATGCTGAATGTATTGGATGGTAATAATGATTGATGTGAGATGCTTTTAGGGGGTAATTGTAAGTAATGTTTTAAATCTGTGTGCTTAGGGAATTGCTGTTAATTCACAAGGAGCTCCTATTTGTAAGGCATTTCAGATGACCTCATTCAAACTGTTTGAATCCAGCAAATGAAAGTTTGCAAAAACTAGGAATTGTTGTAATAGGGGACTCTGTGAAATGGAATTAGAAATAGTCTCCCATTTGTGGTACTGTACGACTCAGATCAGAATTAGTGTAAAACAAAACCCAGATACAGCAGTGCAGCTGGTACTGTGCATTACAGATAAGTATTACTATAGAGAAAACACAGGTGCCATAGCGTAGCTGTGAAAGTGTGTGCTACAGATAAGGTTTGATGTAAAACCTACCACAGTTGTATAAGTGTGGCCAAGGTAGTGTGTTTTACAGTGAGTGTAGAGTAAGATGGACTCAGCTACAGCTAAGCAGCTGTGAACTTTGAGATTTTGATTTTTTTTTACCTCATGCCTAGTCATTTCCCCACAACTGCAGTGCACATTCCTTCCCCATCATTGGAGAAAGACCCAGTCATAGTGTTATTATCATCCATGTAGATGTGAGAGATCTCTTCGTTCTGAACCTAATTCCTTCCATAACAGCTGGTGCATGTACTTGCAAACAGCAGGATCTTTCACTATAGATTTTTACTTTCACATGGCCTGTAAAGACTACCATGTGCACACAGCTTGACAGTGTATATTCTGTATGCTGTTTACTTCTGTGGCCAGCAGGTGTTGGTGTTTCAATAGATTGGACTGCTTCTCTAGCTCTGGAATGGCTAAGCTGCAATAGCCACTCATTGTCACAATCCCTTTTTGACAGTGTTAGAGTTCAGGTCACTAGTTGATTCCATGTCATCTAGATCATGTTAGGGCTTTGTCTGTACCTCTCAACTTCTTAGCAGAAGAACTCTGGACAAAGCCTAAAACAATGGGGGGACAAAAGCCCAAAAATAGGGGCAGACTTCAAATATTGCTCTTAAAGACTTGGAAAGTTACTAGAACAACAGCATTTGTCTTCACATGCATTTTCTGAAGGAAATGAAGTCTGAAACTCATTTATTTAGATATTTCAGTCCTCCATGATTTACCAGAAAACCACAAATTTTACGAGGAATAGGCCAAAAATGTGAGGCAAAAATTTGCACATTCTGTGAAAATATGGACAGTTGCGAGGTATGGCTTTGTCACTGTGGACCTAGAACCTGGCAGCTGTGGCACTGGGTTTCCCAGATCAGGTTTAGTGCAGCTGATAATGTAGTTTAGACATCAGAGTTAGTACACAGCAGATGTGTGGTACAGCAGCTGTGGTATACAGAACAGGATTAGTATAAAACAGAAATCTGTTATAGCAGTGCAGCTATTGTACTGTGTTTTACAGGTGACCATTATTGTACAACAGATCCTAACTGTTGTAGTGACAGTGTAGAATTGCATTTTCATTCACTGTAATTGATCACTGCAGTTTATCACACATGAGGGTAAGTGTGACAAAGTACCGTCAAACCTGTGGCATAAAAAGGTGAGTTGATACTGGCTCACTACCCTTTAACTTCAGAAAGGTTTGATATTTCCCTCTTTTGTCCTTGTGGAATTTGTGCTCACAGAATGGTCAATGTTACTGTTTAAAAATGTATAAGTACTTGAAGTGTAGACCTTGCATTTTGTTTTATGCCTTTTAGATTTTCTTAATGAGAAGGTCTCACCCTGCAGGGATACAGTACTGCAGCTTGATCTCATGGGATAAGCAAGATGAACTTTGTAATGTAGAAGTAGTCTAAAAAGTAATAGAATGTGTCCCCATAAAAGGGACCTTTATATCCTTACTTAAAAGTATTTGAATACCTGGAACAGGTGTGCACTGGAATATTATGGCTAATAAAATTGAAATGCATTATTGCCTGCTTTTGCTTGTTGGGGGTGAGTTAAGGGTTCCTCACTTGAATGTGCTTTTTCTCTTTTTCTTTTTCATTTTCTCAACTGTTAATGGGAAGTCGTAAGGTCAACATCGACATTAAGCCTATTCTGTAGTTCCCCCTTACCAGATCTTTAGTATTTGAGGCATTTGTTGGTCTATATGGTACTTTTCCAATCAAAGAGTGTAGATTGGGGTCTGCTGCCTCTCAGCTTGTGCCAGCAACTATGCATGTATTTGTCTTGGGACTGCTAACTGGGACATGCACAGTTACAGAAGAGGAGGATGGGCTTGTGCTCTGTAGAAGCTTCATGCAATTGTTCTACCATTGTTATCTGCTGACCTGTCTCTTCAGTAAAGCATGCATTGTGGTTATAGTGTAATGTTTTTGCATCCCTGCACAACCTCCATGGTTACCGCATTTGCTTAATATGGCTTGTACCCCTTTGTCTGTTGTCGTCATCACAGGATAAGCACACTGCAAGGTCTCAGTTCCCTCACCTTCCCCATCACTGAGGACGGACGTTTGGGTAGCAGTGTATCTGTTCCTTCCCTCCCCTTTTGCTGTTTTTCTGGCACTGTTGCCTTTGTTAAAATGGAGTCCCTGCTGAGCATGGCCCTTTTTTTTTAAAATGGAGTCACTGCTCAGTGTGGTCTTTTTTTTATTAAATGGACTCCTGCTCAGCATGGTCTTTTTGTTAAAATGGAGTCATTGCTTAGCGTGATCTTTTTGTTGAAATGGAGTCAATGCTCGGTGTGGTCTTTTTGTCAAAATGGAGTCACTGCTGGAGCAGTCAGGTTTTGCCTATCAGTGTGCTTGTGTCTATAGTCGGGGTCCTTTTACAATTGACTGCATTTATCTGAAGGAAGCTACAGAAAGAAAGACTGCATAATTTCTCCATCACCATCACCACAAGTCCATTTGTGATTGTTTATTTATACAGTAGTATGGAAGATTGTATTTGTTTATGTTCTGCTTCTAAAAATAAAAGTGCTGAAGATGGATGTTTTAGTTCAGAAACAAGTGAAAACCTGAGAATATATCTATTTATTTATGTATTTATCCATCCATCTGTCTATCTATCAGCATGTACAGGTCCAGTTGTTTGGCCAGTTTGAAATTTGGATTTCAGGTTGCTGACTTGTTCACTGCTAAGAATGAGGTGGTAAACAATGCTGACTAATGTTGGTACTAGAAAAGCTGTGGTCTCTTAAACATGGCTAACATTTGTTTATGACTAGATATAGAAAGGTAGGTAAGCAAGCTGTATTCAGCTAAAAATCAGCATTTCTTTGCTGTTTCCTCAGTTTTGCTTATTTTTTATGGATTTCTGAAGGGGAGTAGGGTACTCATCCGAGAGCCACTTCTTTAAAATACAGTAGCAGGCCAAAAAAAGAAAAGTAATGCAAGATTCTAGAAAAATACTGAATAGGATTCCCTCTTCACTTTGGAGTTATCTTTGAGTTGATTGTTATACACAGGGGTGCAGATATTTTATTTTATCAGCCACTAATGTTTTCTGCATTGTGTCTGTGAAACGGTCAGGCTAGATCTAAATTCTGAAGCTTTTTTTCTAGATAAAACATGAAAATTAGCAGACAAGACATGCAGTCATATTGGAAATGTAAAAATGAATTAGATGGTATCAGAAATAAAGATGAAATACTAAGCTGACATAAAAGTACAGTAACGTAAATAAGATTATGAAGACTTCTTTGTTACATCTTCATAAAAGTGCATATACAGAAACAGTACAATTAGTGATTCATGTTTTAAATGTGATGCAGGATGCATACGAGTGTCAGTATGCTATAGCAAATGTGCTTGGTTTCAGATGAGTTGTGCAACAGGTTGAGTGAAGTTATGTTTCAGTAGAACATAAGCTGTATTAAGCTGAGGTAGTTGTAATTTTTTTTCAGAAAAAATGTGCAAGTAAAACTGTGGGTGGTTGCTTCCTGTAAATTTTGCAGCATATGAAATGTGAACTGTAAAACTGCTTTCAGGGAAAATGCAGTAGAGCTGTTGAAGATTAATGGTGGTGTGGACTTCTGTTGTCTCACCATGACCCAAGTTCCCTTAGTATGATTAACAGCTTGGATGTCTGCTCGAGCATGCATGCAGATTATAGGTGTGCTTGACTCTGGGGGGAGGTGGAATTGGGTTATTCTCTGTTGTATTCACTCAGGGAAGGGATGGAATGGTTTGGGGGCAGTCCTGGGATGCGAGTTCAAGTCACCAAGCCTTGAACAGAATAATTGTTCTCAGTAAGTGCACAGAAGAGTGAAAATGTAAGAGAAAGCATGGTGTCCCCCACAGTGACAGGGGTTGCACATTCCCATACAGGGATGGAATTTAAAAGAAAATGCCTTCATTGAGAGAACGTCAGCGAGTGCACATACAATTCACATGGTTGCCTGGATGAGGGCCCTTTTGGAATTGGAACGACTTTATGATCAGTAGGCACAGAGGGAAAAATAAAGCTACCTTATTTTCAGGTGTGTACACATTTACAGTGCTTCAAGCTTTGTGTTATTTGAAGTGCTACATCAGGTTAGAAGAATGCATTACCTTGTTTGCACTTTTCCCCCAGAGGCATGTAACTGTGAGAATGAGAAGCTTGATTTATTTTACTCAGAATGAAGAGTAGAAACTGCAACCTCAGACTCTTTTAAGTCAAGGGAAAGAGGCAGTTAAATTAGTGTTCTGCTCTGGAGTGCCCACAGGGGACCTGTATTCCTAAAATAGAGCAAAGTATGTTGCTTAATTATATTTCAGGTAAACAATTTGAATAAATGCTTGTGGCTGTTAGCTTTAGTTTAAGTATGCATATAGAGCTGATATAAACTCAAATGTTGTCTTTTGTCTTTAGAAGAGTTATTCATCACACTGTTCTTACCATACATATGTTTAATGGTTGGTGTATTTTAATGGTAAACAGGAAGTATGATATTGGGGTGCCAGAGTGGTCTGGCTGGAGGAATGTTACTGTAAAGACAGGGAAGGTATGCTGGTACTGGAAAACTTGCATTACTCCTCCTAGAAAATAATGCATGTGTTTAAAGGTAACATGGGTAAGTTTCAATTACTAATGCAAGAAGGAAAGCTCCAGTGAGCAAAATGAGCCAGGTACAAAAAAAAATTACAAAAAAAATAAATAAACGGCTCAAGGAACCACGTAGAAAATCAACAACTAACTGTTGTTAATTTTCTATGTGGTTCCTTAAACAGTTTTTTTTCTTTTAAGTTTTAATTACTATTGGTAAGATTGTACTGGAAAATATATTAGCTGGTAGACCGTGCTCCTAGATGTCACGTATTAAACTGGTACCAGCAGTGTGGCTTTAAAGACTATACCTTGACATGTAAATCTGTGGCAGCTGGTGTGATCATCTTTCCATTTGTCATTCAGATATAGTATAAAATAAAAGGGTGTGTGAACTTTTCTTTTTAGTAGTGGGCTGTAGCTGTCATAAATGTTAAGCACTTTTTTTTCTCCACTCTTACATTCTGATGAGCTACTTTGAGTCTTAGGCCAGTGCTGTTATTTGGCCACCTAGTGACTGTGGCCCTTTATGGTACTAACTACCAATATCATGTTTTCCTCCTTTAGATGAAGAGGGGCTTGAAGTGATGTCAGTTAATGATATGAAGCAGCAGCTACTGACTGGAGGAGATAGATATGACAGCCTACAACGAATCATTGATGTGAGGTTGTCCCTGAACCTGTGTAGCAGTATGTGTTGTCATCCTTCAGTTAATTTGTCGTCCTTGGAATAGACAATGGGCCAGATTCAATAACGCCTACGCTAAATGCACATATATATTCAAGAACAACCCTACCACATTTTTTGTGCTTTCTAGTCACACTAAGAAAATTACACTAAGTGTACATGTGGTCTACAATTTGTGGTGACCTTTATGAATCTCTGTCAATATTTAAAGCTGGTGGAAAATCAGTAGGAAAACTAAAATTAAGAGTTAGAAGGTGTGAGTTTTACCTGTGTTGTCTGTTCAGTCCAAACAGTATACACGTATTGTAGGCTTTATTGAATCCCTGGGAATCTTTGATTAGAACAGAGCCTCAGAGTTTCAAAAATAGTTGGGTGTACATCAGCTCTTCACGCTGATTAGATGTGCTTAGTAATGTATATCTACATCTTTCCTTACACACACACACACACACACACACGTGTGTGTGTGTGTGTGTGTGTGTGTGTGTGTGTGTGTGTGTGTTATTTGACTGCACTTTTCCAAGAGGGATGAGTTCTTAAGATGAGCAATTCTTAGCCTCTCTCCTGTTGTTACCTTTCCTTTGTGGACAAATGAAATCAGTTCCTTCTTTCAGAATTAGCAGACTGCTCTGATGTGCTCCCAATACACGTACTTGCACAATTCATGAAACATGTTGTAATCCTTTGGGCAGCGAAAGGAGCTGATTGCAAACTGATTCATGACCTGTGGTGAGTTTACGCAACTTTGTTTTATTAAACTGTTGAACTGGGAGAACTAACAAAGGTTGAGTCAAGGTAGATGAGATCACTTTATGAAAAAAAATGTTACCTCAGTAGCTTTTTAGTCTGGTGTTCTGTTCAACAATTGCACTTACATGATGCAAAACAATATGTTTTTGTAAATGTTTTGACTACTTGTTTGGCAACCAGAATACAGTAAATTAACGTATATGCACTTAACGGGGTAAGTTTACCAGTGTTGGATATACACAGACTTTAATGGAAGCAGAGGATGGCTTTTGTGTCTTAGTTTTCACCTTTCTGTCCCTTTTAGTCTAGCTAACCTTTGTGACTTTTTTTTTCAATTTTGTAACTAGTTTCACATATTCTTCTACCATCAGTAAGTCTTTGTGGGGGGTGGGGGGTTTACAGGGCTCTTACTGCAACTGTTGCATCAGGGTTTCTCACCTCTGCCCCACAGAGGCACATACGCATACTCATACTGCCTTTGATGAGTTGAGGTGGAAGCAATGTGCTTATGGGCTCTTACCAGTCACAGCTTGAATGAAGGGGCTTTTCAGTTTTGTCTACCCTTCACTGAGGACCAAATCCTGCCAAGACACACATCAAGCATGCTTGAAAGCAACCATATTTATTTATTTTATTTTATTTTTACATTTAGTTACCGGAATGTATGACTGGACACAATTCCTTTTTCAGCGGAGGCCCAGAGAGAAAAGCTCCACATTTAAATACAGCACATTGTACACTAAGATGATGGAATAAAATATGGTGAAGGACGCACAACCTTTAACATGGTAGCTTCTACATACACTTACAAATAGGTATAAAACAACATGATAGAAGAAGTGAGAGGACATGTAGAACAGTCCTACTGTACAACATTTAACATGGTAGCTACTACATACATTTACAAATAGATATAAAAACAACATGATACAAGAAGTGAGAGGACATCTAAAACAGTTCTACTATTAATATGTCAGAGAGATATAGAGAAGTCCAAAATATCATATGTCAGAGAATCTAGCTATAAGACTTTTACAGTCTTGCTGCTCACACAGGTAGAGAGTTGTTAGCTGCACTAGGATATGATGAGAGAAGTAGATGAGAAAGAAGGTATATAAATTACTGACTAGTAAGATTGCAGTCATGTTGTTGAAAAAGGTGTTGCATTCCTCCATAATGAAAGCTCTTGCATAAGTGTGGGAGCAAATTTGTTGCACCCTGATTATTGCCAAGGCCTAGGATCTCCAAGAAAGAAAGAGAATAAGAGATGGCTTTCTGTCTTGTTATTATAATGATAACCTTATCCCTGAAGTATTACATGATACTGTTTCTTTAAATAGTGTTCCATGTTTAGTCAAGTGTGTAGAACTAAGCTGACATTTTTACTAGTTTTCTGTCCCCCCAACTCATGACTAGAGTCTATATCACATTGTCGAAGTCTCAGAACTTCGACTATGTAAATATCAAACCCAAACGTCCGAAAACTGAATACTCTGAACACTCAGAACAGAGATTTTTTTTCCAAGGGGAAAAAAAATTGCTGTTCCGGTACAAAACGTGGAAACACACGAATACTAAATACTGTTTTTAATGTGGGCTCCCCCACACACCCCAACGTGGGGGGCTGTGCCCCCACACACCCCTACTTAAATATACCAACTCTGAGCTCGCACCACAGTGGAGGAAATAGCAAAGCCGTGGAACCGGCCCATCGAATTCTTTCCCTGGGAAAGAATTTGATGTTCCGCAGCTTTGTTATTTTTAGACTTCGAACTTCCCAGTTTGAAGTTTCGGCGTTCGGACTTGTGAGCGTTCGGACATATGATATATACACCCCATGACTAGCATAATGAACTACTACTTCTTGCAAGGTCCTATACTCAAACAAATGAAGTTTCTACCTCCTTCAGCAGTTTAACTCTGAACCTACTAACCTTAAATTCTGGTGCCATCCACACCTTTAGCAGGCGAACTTTAATAATCAGTAGTGTTCTGTGGCATGCATACTGCAAAATGAGTTGTCAACAGTCTTGCTAGCCTCGTCTTCTGCAAAGAACCTTCTAGCTTTTTCAGTGTCTCTTTTAATTCTGGTTCTTGGTAACTGCTTGAACAACACTTGGACCACGGAACACTTTTATTCTTGTTGTATAAATGACCACATTGATAGGAGCTGTGTGAAAAAGTGCCTAAAATGTAATTGCTTTTGTCAGTTTACCCTGATTGTGGTCAGGTCTGTAACAGATGTCCAATTCTTATTAAAAGGTAACAGGTTACTAGGAAACAACTTGAAAGTAAGGATGTTTTTATATAGACAGAGTGAAACTGAATTATTCTGTCTATCATCTATTAACTTAAATTTACACACTGATGTGAGTGAAGATTGTGAAGTGTTAAACTTTTCTGTGGATAAAGAGGACAAATTTGTTAATAAGAATGTACTTGCATCATCCAGGAGGAAAAGGAAAATAATTTCCTGGACTCTGATGAGGATGTAGTCTCATCTAATCCGGCTATACACATAGCTTGTGATTCACATAGTGTTGACGTAAAAGTGCAAACTAAGGTGTAGAGCAGTTGACGGAGATGCTGAATGTATTGGATGGTAGTAATGATTGATGTGAGATGCTTTTAGGGGGTAATTGTAATTAATGTTTTAAATCTGTGTGCTTAGGGAATTGCTGTTAGTTCACAAGGAGCTCCTATTTGTTAGGCATTTCAGGTGACCTCATTCAAACTGTTTGAATCCAACAAATGAAAGTTTGCAAAAACTAGGAATTCTTGTAATAGGGGACTATTTGAAATGGAATTAGAAATAGTCTCCATTACTGACTGTAAGTAAGTAGTCATAGTTTTCAGGGGTTCTAGAAATAGTTTTTTCACTCTTAGTTCTCCCTTCTGGTAACTGCAGCATCTGGCGCACTCTCAGGACAGAATACTAGATGAAATTAAAGAAATTATCAAAATATGTGACAGTGCTGGTGCAAAGTTAATGTTATTAGGCATCTTCCCAAAACATGGTGAAATTCTGTTAAAGTGTACCAGTGACATGAACAGCAAAGTAAGGTTAACTCTAGAATCTGGTAATATGCACTTTTTCGTATGGAAATACATGCTGGGATTAGATCTTACTTTGCAAAAGAAAAAATGTCATTTATGTCATCTGAGCAGTAGAATAATTTGTCACAAACTTGAAAAAGACCGTGCAGGATTTTTTTAGAATGGGAACTGATACATCTGTAAGTCCTACAACAAGCAGTGGTAATACCAAACTTCTATTGTGTATTGTGTAATGCTAAGAGTCTGAATGGTAACATTCTTGTTTAATGGCATTAATAACTGAGGAGAATATCAACATTTATGAAAATGTTGTGCCACTGAAACTATTAAATAACTGTTATGTGTACCTGGCTTTGAAAAATTTCATAGTATTAAGTTGGGCCAAAAGGAAGGGGGCATGTCACTTACGTATTCTTTTGTGAATGCAAGATTAAACTGCTATAGTGAAGTTGGTGCTTTCAATTTCTCTTGATGTTGTCACTGACAGATTTGAAATTGCTGTTGTTTTTATGAAAAGAGTTCAATAAGTTGTAATAAGCTTAAAGTATTCTCAAAGCAAATCATAAAATGTTGGTGTAGTCCAAGCACCTTGTACCCAGATGATCTAAGTAGCCCAGAGATTTCATGGGGATATATTTTACTTCATTAGACACAAGGGGTGCTATATAGATTATATGAATATCCTGTTACTAATCCAACTAATAAATAAGACAACAATATTTATTAATATTCTGGGTGCCATCTTATAACAAGAGGAGATATGCACCAAGGAGGTCTGTGTAATTTCCTCTCAACTAAACTCAGACTTCAGTTGTGTAACTTTCATATTATTCCACAAGCTGCCTAAAGAGAGAGTGCAGTAAAATCAGTAAAAATGCATTGTTTGGGATGATTATGATGCCATCAGCAAATGATCTGTATTGCTGGAGCTAGTATGATCAAACAAGGAAGTCAAGCATAAAAGATGGTTAATATATATTTTATTTAAAACTGAGTATGTGAGAGCTCTCTCATTCCTTAGGAGAAGAAAAAAAAAATATCATGGTGAACAGGTGTTTAATGAGACTTTCAAGACGGAAAGGAAATGTTGGACAAATGTGAACAGAAATCCATTCGATAAACTGAGAAAATAGGAATTCTGTATAGTTAATTTCACCACTGATAATAGTAATACACACACCCGCGCACATGCATTTTTAAGCATCTTAGAGAAGCAACCATTGAAGGCTGCTCTAATGTCTTACTAAAATATATATGGATAGAAATGAGACAAACAGCAAGAGAGCAAATAAGTTGCTTGGTTGTCTTGCCTTGGATTTTTGCAAGGATTGTAGCAATTTATCAAACATGAGTACTGCTTTGTTTTCTAAAACTCCTTTAGATTCCTGTCCCACTAAGCTATAGACAGAATGATAAAAGATTCTGTCCCATGTCTGGGCAATATCAATATAAATTGTACTTTTATAGAGCATTAATGAACAACTAACTCCAGTCTTGACCTATTTGTTCTAGCAAATGCTTAAATTTGAGTTTGCACCAGAGGTTTCAAAGAAAGCTCATGTAACTCCTGCACACAAGACTGTCATTGACAGTTATCGACCTGTTAGTTTAATACAGAAAACATATGAATGTATTTCCTGCAGCTGCTAGATGAATTTTGGTAGAGCTCCCAAGTAAGTCAATAAGGGTTCTCAGAGGTGAGATCTTGTACTACAAACCTAATACACGTATTTTCAGAAATAACTAAATTCTGTAGTTCTGGAATTCCAATACGTTTTCCTTCATATGCCCAAGGTGTTTTGACACAGTCATGCATGACTCGGAATTAAATGACCTTGTTGGAAGTGGCTTTAATAGATATTTTGTTAAATGTGGATGGCTGAATGTTTGAACTTTACAAACCCCCTAGTACAGATTAAGAATGTTTTGCCTGATGAGTTTTGAATCTTGAGAGGTGTACGGCAGGATTCGGTATTTGGTCTGTAGAATCCACCAGTACTTCAGAAGAGGGGTTTTGATACAAAAGATGCTGCCTGTGTGAAGGTGTTAGGTTAATCAAGCCAGTAATGGGTGGCATGTACACCCATGTGGGGAAGGCATTGTGAGTCCTGCAATTATGTTCTCATCCCCCCACCCTGGGGATGGAATTGGGGTCAGTGTAAATGTCCTAACAAAAAGGTTGCCATTGACGATGCATGCTGCCGCAATGGCTGCTGAGTGGATGGGCTAAAATCTGATTGGAGAGGCCTGATAGCTGACAGGGAGTGAGGCAAACTCATCTAGGGGAAGAAAAAAAGTTGTTTCATGGGATGGAGCTGGTGTTGCAGAATAAACCGCTCTGGTGAGCACTTGTCTGTACAGGTTGCAAACCTCTGCTATAGCTGTTAGCAATAGTGACTAAATCCAACAGTATGTACAGAAATACAATTTTAGGCCATTTTACTACAGTACACATTTCCCAAATATGGATGGCTTGATCTTTTTTCTTGCCTTTGTCTAAACCCATTTCCAGTCACCTGGGCTAGAATTTTTTTTTTGCTACATGGCTTTCTTGCATTACAAACAAGTTTAATTAAGGTACTTGTTAAGATTGTTGCCTTTTTTAGAAAAAGCTGCTTTCCAGATTCCACTGCCGTTCCTTTGCTTCTAGTATAGTACGTTGTATAAGATTAAAGCAGCTTAGCCTGGGATATAACTGTGGTCTTTTGAGTATACCTATCAGCCTCTTAGCACAAGAAGTCAAGAGAAAGCCAAACATAACAGAACAAAGGCTCAAAATCAGGGGACAGATTTTAAATATTGCTGTTACAAACTTGAACTTAAAAGAAACAAGTTTTTGTGTTGCCATGAATTTTCTGAAGATTATGAAACCTGAAACTCAAATGTCTGTCATTATTGAGTGACTTCGATCCTCTATAATTTTCCAGAAAACTACAACGCTTACATGGAGCAGACCTAAAATAGGAGGTTAAAATTTGGATATTCTGCGAAAATCTGGACATTTGAGAGGTATATTTGTGAATGTTGACTAACTGACCCATGCCATCCAGGCACACAACTACAGTGCAAGTTCTGCCTTAAAATATATGCTTTTGGTTACCTGCTGCATCCAAGTCTGAATTTGTAGGTGTATGTCCTGCATTGGTCTTTCCCTGCTTTTATCTGTTTCTCAGGCCTGTCTTGGTAAGTAGGGCATGCAGGGCAGTAACCAGCCCCAGACTGGGTGCAAGTCTAGCATAGGGCACACACGTACTTAACACTAAGTAACATTTTTCTGTGACATGTAGCCTGCATGAATGTCTTTTGAGGAAGGAAAGTAAAATGGGGACCAATGCAGAAACCCGCATGAACATAGAGAACATGCAGGTGCCCACAGACGGCATAACAGCTGACATTAGAACCAGGAAACCAAGCACTATGAGGTTGCAGTCTGCCATTGTGAAATGACTGCCTTTTTCTCTCTTAGTAGAACAATAGCCAAAAGTAGTGTTTTGTTGTCTATTCCTGTACTGATGTAATTGCTTTCATTGTTAAGTTTTGTATTTTTTAGGACCTGCCCAGCTGATTATGATGTTTAGCTGTTTGCAGGCATTTAAATGTATAAAAGACTTGAAAATAAAGTAACCCAAATCCTTTCAAATGTGAAGATAGAGGAGGAAGAGAGATAACTTCACCTTTTTTTTCAGCGTGTTTGGTTTCTGCTTTAAAAATACAAGAGATTGTTACAATAAGACTTTAACCAGCAGGTGCTTTATGGACTAATGTATCTTTTACAGATTATCACTCCATGCCACAGGATTATTCTATGTGCTGAAAACCGCAAGGAGATGGAAGAATGGATTGCAGCCTTAAAAAGTGTTCAAAATAGGGAACTTTTTGAGGTAGGGATGCATCTTCTAAATGTAGTGTTGAAAGTCTCTTTTTTCCCAGCAATCTTTATTTCCCAGTTGTACATTTTTAACTGCACATTTTGCTTGCACTTATTCATATCTGGCCATACTTGTAGATGATGCATGTGCACTTAAGAAAAAAAATTACGAGCAACTAGCATGTAGAAATCATATGCACACATATGACAGTAATTCATACTTCCATGCACAGTTTGTAATATTGCCATTTTGGTTTCTTGAAAACTACAGTAGTCCTGCAAGCTCCTTTGCACCTCATGGTGTATTAACACTATGCATGCGCACTCATGCTCCTAGACTATAGGCTATAATAAACCTCTAATAGGGGCTGTTATTACTACATGTCCTGACCTGCATACACATGTAAAATATGCAGTAAGTATGTCAGCAAATGTTAGTACTAGCATGTTGTGGATACACATGTACATTTAAAAGACTCGTTCTCAACTTCCTGCAACCTCAATATATACTTTCACACATTACTGTAAGGTGAAATTAACATAAAATAGATATAAATTCAGAGGTGTTGTTTGCATTAACCCAGTACACAAAGAGGCACGATCACTTATTCCTCAGCAGTCCATCATTAAACAATCCCTTCTAGACCGGGAATAAATATGTATAGTAGCCCACGGACATTGTAGGCCTATACTAAGTATACCAGTGACACAACCTTTCCCGTCATGACTGTGATAATTGTACACATACATGCAGAGTCAAGACCATTCCCATCAGGCCTGCAGTCAATCATACAGAAAGATGAGGCTATTCTTACCAGACTTACATACATAATTTATTTCCACCTAAGCCTGCTGCATTTGCTATCACCTGGTGACGTAGTGCTTCATAAACTTTGTATCTGTAATCAGCATATGCATTCTTTGGTGTTGGTCTGTGCAGTATTCCTATATACATATTGCAATGTATGTTTTTTTTTCTTATAGCAGACCTCCTATGGAGAGAGTTTTGCATTAGTTTAGACTTGAGTAGATGAGAAGATTAGTAAACATCTCATTCATCAGAGTATATTTCTCCTATGACAATTCTTGTTTTAAGCTTCATCTTGCCAGATGTGGTTGTATATGTGATCCTTTGCACTGGTTTACCAGTTAGCAGTATTGCAGCTGAATACATAAATTGCCAGCTGGCCTTTATTCTACTAATTTCTAACCTTTCTCCGGTTTTATTTACAGACAGCGGTGGTTGGTGAATTCAAAGCAAGGGGCATGTAGGAAGTATATGAATGGTTATGGGAGTCTTGAATGAGGTGGAGCTGTACTACAGTAGGGCATTGACCTTTTCTCTGTGATCAGGAAAAAGAGCTGGGTCAGTCACATTTGTCTACAGACTGTATCAGTACCCACTTATTCTAGCCAGCTTTGCAACTGTGCACTCCTCAGATGCCATTTGTGATCAGCAGATTTGACCTTGGGTGAACTAAAAACTTGCATAAGGGACTTGAAGCCCCCCACTGTTGGCCACTGGTTCCCTTCTCTACAGCACCCCCCAGGACCAACCTCCGCACCTTGGCCTATCCACACCATCTGGACAGATTGCTTCTTTCTGTTTTTATTTCCCATTTCATTACTTTTTAGCTTTCTCTTTCAACACACTCTTACTGACCAAGACTACAATATAACTGTAATGGGCATAATAGCACTAAGCCATGGGAATCTAGGTGTTCCAAGGTGCATTTTACAGCCTTTTAATCCATTGATGACCTGTGCAAAAATCATCAGTAATGAAAGAAACTCAATCTTATTTTTTTGTCTTTCAAGGAAGAAATAAGGGGTTTATATTATCCCAACAAAAACTCACTTAAGTGAAACCCATTTGAGGGACACATAGTGAGCGAATATCTCAAATATCACAAAAGTGAACAGAGATCGCTGTAGGGAATTCTTCCCTTTACTTCAATGGAGTGCGATCTCGGAGTTGGTATATTTAAGTAGCTGAAACAGTTTCGTCTGTTAAGTTTGTTTTTTTTTTTATTTGATATTTGAGACTTTCGCTTACTATGTGTCGCTCAAACGGGTTTCGCGTGAGTTTTCATTGGAATAATATAGACCCGAAGTAAGTTATGCCCAAAGCTTCATGCTCAAAACACAAAACAGTAGTTCCATATAAAATGAGACCGATACTACAGAGGATGCATAAATCTTCTCTGGTAATGCCCGCTTGCCTACCCCCCCCCCCAAAAAAACAACCACCTTCTGGTGATATATTAGGATAAAAGTGAAAGAATAAATGGCCACAGTCATATATTTCAATTCTGTGCTGTTATGCATTTAAATAGAATACTTCCTTATTCTCATCACTACCCCTAAGACAGCCACTGTACCCTTATCTTAGAGTGGGAAATAACTGAAAGAACAAATGGCCACAGTAATGTACTTACATTTATCTAGTGCTCTTCCAGGTCTAGCAACCCTTTATTTCATATCTATCTGCTGTAATAGTCTTTTACAACCTATTTGCCTAATTTAACTACAGACTCTAGCAGTCTTAGCACCACTATCAATGTTAAGCCCTCACCTACACTCACTGATACGTTTTTGGTACTCACCTCTGCTGGGGGGTCTGTACCCGCTCCGTTCGCCTTCTGGGCTCACTCCGCTCCCCTACCCTTCCCCCAAATCTCACCCACCCCCACTGCACCTAAACTTATACCTCACCTTTCTCACCTGACTTTCTTCCTACTCCAGTCACCAGCCAGAGCTAATTTATAGCTCGTCCTACTCTAACATCATACCTATACCTGCACTCACTCATCCCTACATCCACCCCATTATCAAATAACATTACTAAAAACTTCCAAACAACCATAATGCAAGTTCTACTACCCTTACTCCTACTAGCCCTGACATCCCTTTCCTACACTACAACCATACAAACTAACCTACCCTTAGACACCACCTCATTCCATAGTACACATACCGAAAGACACATCACCTCCCATATATGCTTTACATTCTGTCCAACTTTATTTTCCACAAATATTATGCCACACACACCCAACACCCATCTACCTACTACTATCAATAGGAAAGCAGTATACATATCACTGTCAAACCCAACCTATGTTGTCAAACACATATTTAAACTCAGTAAAATACTCCTCATAGCTGGTGACATACACCCAAACCCAGGACCCTCCTTTACTAACCTTCCAAATAGAGCTCAATCTGATCTCCTAATAATTAATATCAACATAAGAAGTATTTCAAATAAATAAGTAGACCTACATGCTTTTATTTCTCACTACTCCCCTGACATCATAACTATTACCGAAACATGGCTGAAACCACATATCACTAGTGATGAGATTCTGCCACCAGGTTACAGCAGCCTAAGGCTAGATAGAGCAAATAGGATGGGTGGTGGAGTCGCAATTCTATTTAAAAATGAAGTAAACCTCCAACCACTTCATACCCCTCTACCATAATTTCAAAATGCTGAAACCATAGGCTCTATTCTATCAATAAACAATGAGAAAAAAATTAACATCCTTTGTTGCTACATTCCTCCTGGAAATAACTCCCCAGCCGTAGAAGAAATCCTTCAATGGTTGAATCAAATTTGCCCTCAGGAAACAATATTACTAGGTGACCTCAATACCAACTAGCAAACCTTCATCTCCAAAAACCTAACCAACAGTATTAACCTCTACAACTTCACACAACTAATTCAAGACCCCGCCAGAATAGATAAAAAAACCCATAAACAAACCATTATTGACTGGACACTAGTAAATACCCCCAAACATCACTACATACTCAGTGACTATCTCCCTACTTTCCTCCTCAGGAAACGAACCAAAATCCCCAAACCCATAACCTATAAAAACATCAGGGATGATCGTGACTTAACCCCAGATAAACTAAACAACATTCTTCACCAATGTAACTGGCTCCCTCTAAATGCCGTACACCTAGATCAGGCAGTAGAATACTTTAATAATACATTTATCTGAGTTCTGAATTCCTTAGCACCTTTTAAGAGAAAAATAAAAGCAAACTATGCACCATGGTTAAGTTGGGACACGAGCCCTTTTTAAAACCAGAGACAAGACCTGGAAGCAGTGGAAACAAGACATCTCTGAACAAACCAAACAAAAGTACAAACAACTTGGGAAACTAGCCAAAATACAAATCAAACAGGACAAACAAAACTACTTCCTAGGCCTCCAAAACAAACACGCAAACAACACCCAAAAGTTTTGGCATTCTGTCAACTCATTGCTAAAACCTGGAACAATTGCTACCCCCACCCCCACCTCCCCATATATTAACAGCAAAGATATTGCCTTCCAGCTTAACTCTCACTTCATAAACTCAATCCAAACTCTATCCAACCAGCTAACAAACACCAATACCTCATCAAACACAACCACTAAAAACACTCCTGACAATACTACCAACCAACCATCCTTCTCCCTCTCTCCAGTCCCTACATCAACCTGCTCCACAAACTAAAACCTACCACATTAGCTGCAGACAGTATACCCGCTAACTTCCTAAGAATGGCAGCTGACTCTCTTGCTTATCCGAGTATCAATCCTAATAAACAGGTCCATTCAGGAAGCCTGTGTACCACAACTATGGAAAATATCCTACATCATACCTCTTTTCCAACTACAGGCCAATAGCTATTTTTCCCCATTATTTAAGCTCCTAGAAAAATGCATACACTCACAGGTTATGCAATTCCTAGATACTAACAAGCTTCTCTCATCCACCCAACATGGTTTCCGCACTCACCATAGTACAACTTCTGCTCTTCTCTCTTTCACCAACCTGGTAATCAACATAGAAACAGCAACTATGTATCTGCTAGCTTCTTAGACCTCTCAAAAGCTTTCATCTGGTCTCACACCCTAAACTACTGGACAGCCTTCATTCTCTATCCTTTACTTCCTCTACCATCTCATGTTTCAATAGCTACCTGTCGAACAGACAACAATCTGTACAATGGAAAAATGAGCTATCCCCTCTTCTCCCCAACTCAATAGGGGTACTTCAAGGCTCTATACTTGGCCCACTACTTTTCACGATTTTTGCAAACAATCTATATACCTCCTCTAAGCAAACCTCTCTAATTCAGTATGCAGACGATTCCACTCTCATCTGTGCAGCCCCATCTGTCAATACCCTCCAACAACTAGCCCAGGAATCTTTCTCTGCTATTGAAAATTGGATCACCGACATCCAACTTATACTTAATCCTAACAAAACCAAATTCTGCTGTTCACACCTAATAAAACTAAATCCTCCCCCTTCACTTTCTCTGTCTTATCTAGGAATGGCACTATCATCTCTCCATCCACTCACACAAAACTCCTAGGAGTTGAAGTAGACAACAACCTAGCATTTGATCTTCACATAGCAGAAACTATTCAAAAGGTACATAAGAAAATGGGAACCCTATACAGGCACAAAAACTATCTCACAGAAAAAGCATGCATCACTCTAGCTCAAACACAACTCCTATCGACACTTACTTATGCAGCACCTATCCTAACCCACACTAAAACATCAGATCTGGATAAGTTAGAAGCATGCTACAACAAAGTAGCTAAATTTGCCAACAATTCCCCCTTTAGAACTCATCACTGCCAAGTACTAAAAGAAATTTACTTACTATCTTACCAACAACTCACCTACGTCTTTAACATCAGAAACCACCCAGACAAAACTCCAGCCCTCAGTCATCTAATAACCTCCCACTCTTCCAGTCGCCCTTTACGCTCTTCCAATAAACCCCTCCTCAGTGTTACTACTGCTAGCAACACTGCAGGAAAAGCCCTTTATTCCCACATCATAGCCAAAAAATGGAACAATCTCCCCACCAATATAACCTCCACAACAACAAATACAAACTTCAAAAAAATCACTCAAATCTCATCTCAGGACAACTTGGATTTGCCCATGTATGACATGACAATCCCTGTACCTTTCTTCTATCTTCTGTCAATCTACTTCCGTCTAAACATCACACTACATCTATGCACATTGAAATACTGACTCATATCATATTGTTCTTTCTGCTCCCTTCTATATATACTTACTAAATCTGTAAGCAGTTCTTAGTACCTTTGTAAAATTATCTCAGACTGTAACTTTTGTACTGCAAAACCTAGTAACTACAGGAAACCAAACTCTGAATATATCTGTCTAAACCCTTTCACTGAACCCTTGTAAATATATCAAAACTGTATCTTAGTCCTGCACTGCAAGTTTAACTATAGTTAACAAAGTAAAGAATAACTCTACTTGTAAATACATTTTGTGCTATTACCTGTTTTGTATGTATATCTCTAATTGTATAAATGTACGTATATCTCTAATTGTATAAATGTCTTCTTAATTGTGGAGCTTTTCTCCCTGGGCCTCCACTGAAAATGGATCTGGTCCAGCTGGATTTTCCCAGTTAACAAATGTAAAATAAAATAAATAAAAATAGTTGTTACACACACACACACACACACACACACACACACACACACACACACACACACACACACACACACACCATGCCTCCTTACCTTGTTTACATGTCTAATGTTTAAGTATGATGAAAGTGAAGAAATAATGATCACAGTACACTGCTCTTAGGCTGTAGTGGTGGTCTTCTGTGTACATCTGTGAGCTTTCACTGTGAGGAAAAGGTAAAAGCATAATGACTTTATTGCCCCTACCCAACACACATGCTATAGTGACCTGCTGTTCATACTTCTGAGCAGGGCCAGTTTTTGACTAGGTGGGACCCCCTACTAAGCTTTTGTCAAAATCTTTGTATATGGAAAGCAGGTAAGGGACTAGTGGTCCTAGAAGCTCTGTTCTAGATGTTCTCTGACTCATTTTATGCCATTTCAGGCTTATTAATTGTTGCTACTCAGAAGAACTACTACTTTGTCTCCAGTATAGTGACAGTAGCATGCCAAGTCTATTACAAGTTGTATAGACATATGTACTTTGCATTTATTTACTTGGCATTTGGTTACCAGGAAAGTCTGACTGGGTCAGAAACCCATTTTCAGCAGAGGCCCGGGAAGAAAAGCTCCATTAACAAAGACTAAACTATTTGTACAGTATTTAACAGTTACATACAACTGTAGTACAATAGTAGATACTAATACAGAGTAGTATACAATGAATTAGCAGAGTACAAATATTAACATGGTTACAGGTAGGAGTATGTTGACACACAGGCAGTTGGTTTGTAAAGGAGTTAAAAAAAAATAAATGTGATTGCATTGTTTTTCAGTTTGTCTAGGTACATTTTTTGACGTGGATGTGTGTGTGTATATATATATATATATATATATATATATATATATATATATATATATATATATATATATATATATATATTTATATGGGGAAGATGTAGTAAGGAGGAGAGAATGTGAGGTTGATCAGAAAATATAAGTATTTTCATAGTGAGAAGTAGCTGGAAAGGGGTAGCAAATGTATTGCATATTCAGTGGGAGATGGGTAGTTATACAGTAGGGGTTCAAGATTAGATATAGTAGAGTAGGGTAGGAAATGATGTGGGTCCTTAGGGTAAGTGAAGAGATTTACAGTAGGAATAAATGAGTATAGTAAGTTAGGGAAAGGTAGGTAGGAGAAATTGGAGAAGGGTATATAGCAGAAATTGGAGAGCAGAGAAGAGAAGGGAGGAGAAGAAAGGTGGAGTGGCAGAGTTATAATTATGTGATTCGTAATCAGTTTGGTTTTGAGGAGGGACAGTTCCTTGACATGAGTAGAAATTGTTTAAATGTAAATTTCTTGAGATTTCAGATAGTTGTAGTGTTGAAAGGTAGTGCGTTCCATAGTTTAGCTACAGATTAAGAGTAAAGAGATTGCCCAGCAGTTTTGTTTGGTTTATATAGAGCTTTTAGTTCCTTGTCTTCTGAGCGGAGAGTTCGACTAGGGTATGTATGGAGCAAAGAATTTATAGAGGGACATATTTCTGAGTTGTAGATGATTTTGTGGACGGGTGTGTATTATGTTATCAAACTTTTAAAAGTTCGAACGTCATATGGTTGGCACCATATGATCGAACTTTTAAATGTTTGAACGTTTCAATGGAGATCTCCATACAGTGTGGAATGGGAAGATTTCCCTTTCCTGTACTGTAGTGCAATCTTGGAGTTGGTATATTTAAAGAGCGGGGGTGTGGGGGGTGCAGTGGGGCTTGCCCCCCCTGCTTAAAACGGTCAGGTAGGATTTTTCTGTTTGTTTTTTTTTTTTTTTTTTTTTAGATTTTCGAACTTTTAAATAAAAGTTCAATCATATGGCTTCGACCATATGACGTTCGAAATTTTAAAAGTTTGATAATGTAATTAATATACACCCTTTGTGGTCCATAATTGTTGGTACCTTAGTTGCTGGGGTAGTGTGAGCCAATTAAGGGAGGCAAGAGCAGCACAATGATGTTTGTGGAATGGTAATCCTGTTGCAAATTTGGCAATTTTATTGTAACAGGATTCCAGCTTATTTATTGGTGTAGTTTGGAGATTGGTTAGTGTAGGGGCACCATATAGTAAAGAGGGTAATAAGTCTGTGGTGGCCAGTGTTCTTTTGTGTCTGAGTCTCTAAAATCTTTTTGTCAATGTAGTATTCCTGTCTTTTGCTGTGCGCGCGTGTGTGTGTGTGTGTGTGTGTGTGTTTCTTTTAACTTTTTTATTAGATTTTCATAGAAAAGAACAATATTAACAAATTCGACCACCAGATAAACTAACAAAACTATATACAAGGTCCATAACAGATATTCATCTCAGTCATCAACACTCATACTTTTTTTAAAAGATCTTTAAGTTGGTGTGTTTTTGATGGTGTATGAGTATGCAGGTCAAAGGTTAGTCTATTGTCTGTTGTTATTTCTAGAAGTTTAGTATGTGGGACCACTTCAAGTTCTGTTTTATTAAGGGAATGTATTTTAAAGTTGGTGGAGTATGATTTTAGTGTAAAGAGTAGTAGTCTGGTTTTGTTTGAGTTTAGTAGGAGTAGTGCATTATTGAGCCATGTTTCAGTGGATGAGAAGGCTGTTTGGGTTATATGTTTAAGGTGTGTTAGAGTCCTAGAGGAGGAACTGATAGATGTTCATCTTTTCACTGTTGCAGTCATTACATTTGGGTAATCTGCTGGAAGGTTGCCCTCAGTCGGCCTAATTAACAAGGTCTTGGGTCCTGCGTCAGTTGCTGTCCCTTCTTCCATGACATCAGGTAGTCAGGGGTTTAAAACATGCAGCCGATACCATTACATCAGTCTTTCTTGCCGTGCGGTGCCCGAAGCAGAAGCAGTTCACAAGTGCCAGTCTACCGACTCCTGAAATATTTGTTTTCGAGTTTCAGAACCGAAGTCTTCAACTTAAAGCTAAGTACCCCATTGGGGAAACATTTCCTTGCTCCTTACCGATGTCAGTAAAAGTTAATAATTGTATTACTTGTGGGAAGCAAATACCTCATACGGATTTTCATTTGTACTGTATTCCTTGCCTAGGCCCTGACCACAACGTACCTTGCTGTCGGTTTTGTGCTTTATTTAATCAGCGCACTATCCGTCGTCGGTACATTTTTGCTTCAAAGTATTTCGGTTCTCGGTTTAATTATCCAGAAATGACGTCGGTTAGCCATCCGACTACCGGAATACCAAAAAAACGCAAAGAAAAAGAGACAGGCCATTGAGGTCCAAAACTGCCAACGACGCTTCTCCTAAGCTAGTCGCCAGTTCACCGATACTCAGTGAGGTGCTTTTGCAGCCCCTGATACCCACTACTTCTGATTCGCAGGCCTCTACTGAGACCCATTCGGAGTCCGGTATGCCGCGAGATGCTTCACATATGGAACCCGCGGGTGTCTCTACCTTGGATGGGTCCAGAGCCGCTGAGCAGGCACTGGCTTCTGAGGGTGTATTCAGGCCTACAGACTTGCATATTAAACTGACTCCAACTTCAGTGCTAAGGCCTAAATCTCGATCTATGTCTAAAAAACCGACGCCCAGGCCACATGTTCAGGCCCCTATGCCTAAAAAACAAATGATCAAAATGGCTGAAGATTTAATTTACTCTAATCAGGGGTAGTCAGCCCCCCCCCCCTTCCAAGAGGCCTAGGATTGAATTTGACAATGAATCTTCTGAACAGGACTCTGTTTCTTCTGACTCTTCTAATGATCTGGATGTGTCCATGCCTACTTATGAGGACTCTGATGCAGAGGATTCCATTCCCTCTGCTTCTTCACCTGAGGATTTTTCTTTTGGGGAAACTTTACGTACCTTAAGAGAACATTTCCATTGGGAAAGTCAGGATTTCTCTAAATCACAAAAGAGGCTTAGGGATTTCCTTCTTCCTCAGCATAGGCCTTTGGCTATACCTCCTGTACTAGATATTGTTGATGATGTGTTTTCGGAATCTAGTATGGCCCCTGATTCCGTGCCTCCAGCCCCTAGCAAACCAGATAGGTACTACAGGGTTCCTGAGTCCCATAAATTCCTTTTCAAAAATCCTATTGCGGACCCTGAAACCATTTGTCAGGGGCCCAAGGGCATTAAGACTTCTACTGCTAAAAATCCTACCCCTTCTGATAGAGACTCCAGGGCGCTGGATAGATAGGGTAAAAAGGTTTATACTTCTGCAATCTTCGCAATCAGGGCTTTAAACTGTCAATTCCATATGCTAAAATATCAACAGCATATCATGGGACTGCTTAAACAGAAAATTATGTTGATTCTTGACTGTGTGGAGAATAAAGATTTGCAGGTTTTATTGCATTCAGCTGAACAAGTTGGCAAACATACTTTGCAGTATGGTTTTGATTCCTTAGAGGCCTCTTGTATGGGCTGTTGTTACTGGGTCTATGCTTAGAAGGCATGCTTGGCTTAAGGAGCAATCTCTGCCTGATCATGTTCAAGAAAAACTTTTGGATGCTGCTTTACAGCAGGACCGTTTATTTGGCAGTAAGGCTGAAGAAGTTCTAAAAATGATGGAAGATAAAGCTAAATCTATGCAAACTGTGAAAGATTTCTTACAAGTGCAACCTCCTAGATTTAGTAGGCATTGGCCTACTAAGAACTGGTTCTTTCCAGCTCCTTCCAGAGTCACTACAGCCAAACCCAGACATTCCAAGACCAACAGGTTTGAGTCCCAAGGGACTTTCAGAACTATGCAGTTGGGAGCTTCCACTTCCAAATCTGGAAACAACAAGGCACCACCCTATGGTAAACAGTCTCAGTGACTTCCATTTGAAATTACCAAGCACTTACCTCTTAGCCGCCCCTTTGGGGGGAAAACTGGCTCTTCATTCAAGAAACTGGCAACTTATAACCCAGGGCAAATGGGTTTTAAATATAGTGTCCCAGGGATACAGATTTCATTTCCATACTCTGTCAACTCCAAACAGGTGGCCAGACCAGCCCCTAAATCAGTGGGCAGAGGCTCAGAAACAAGTAGTTTCCCTCCTAAACATGGGGGCTATTCAACTAGTACCAGAAGAGGAAAAGGGACAAGGTTTCTATTCCAGACATTTCCTGGTACCCAGCAAAGACAAATCATGGCATCCAATTCTGGACCTGTTTACTCTAAACACCTTTCTGGACATTCCAAAATTCAAGATGCTGACTCTTCACCAGTTACTTCCTATGCTAGGCAAGGATGCCTGGTTGGCAACTCTCGAGTTAAGAGGTTTACCTGCATATCCCAATCGGGGAATCTTGCAGAAGATTCCTACGCTTCAAAGCAGGCTGCCTGCATTATCAGTTCTCTGCACTGCCCTTTGGCTTGTCTACTACGCCCAGGGTTTTCACAAAGTGCCTGGCTCCAGTAATTGCATTTTGGAGGCAAAGAAACATTCAAATATATCCATACCTGGACGATTGTCTAATTCAGGCAGAAAACCAGGTCATTCTTCTAAAACATCTGGCGTTTGTAAAAAGACTTCTAACCTGTCTAGGTTACACCATAAACTAAAAGAAATCTCAACTGGTACCCTCTCAAAAACTACATTCCTGGGTGCAAGCTTGAATACAACTGCCCAGATGGCTTTCCTTGCGCAAGAAAAGCAAATTCATTTGGTGACTTACTTCAAACAGGCAGCCACAAAAACCCTGCTATTCTGCAAGGCAAATAATGCAAGCCTTGGGGTTCATGGCCTCATGCATTCTTCTAATTCCATATGCTAGACTGCATATGAGGAAACTTCAGTGGTACTTAAAAAGTTTATGGAGTCAACATTGTCACAGCCTGGAAACAATGATTCCTCTCATACCTTGCCTGCGCCTAGAGTTCCTATGGTGGGCAGAGGCCTGCCACCAAAACAAGGGACTGCCATTCACACTACCCCCTGCCGCCCAAACCCTAACTACAGACGCATCAGACTATGCCTGGGAGGCTCATCTGGCAGGGAAGTGCATTCAGGGCAAATGGAGCCCAAATCAAATGCACCTTAATATCAATCAAAAAGAAATGCTAGCTGTACAGAATGCACTGACGGCCTTCAAGGACTACCTTCATCCAGGACAATTACTGATAAAGATGGACAACACCACGGTTATGTGGTACATAAACAAGCAGGGGGGTACACATTCCTACCCCCCTGCAGACTAGCCATGGCATTGTGGAACATGGCCTTGACCTACCAAGTACAACTACAAGCTCAATTCCTGCCAGGAAAGCAGAATGTTCTGGCAGACGAACTAAGCAGAAATCTCATGGACCCACACGAATGGAAACTGGAACCATGGATTTTCCAGATGTTGACATGCAAATGGGGGAGCCCAGACATAGATCTTTTTGCCTGTCCCCAGAAATTCCAATTGGACAAATGTTGTACAAGAACTCATCACAAAACAGCCTGGAAAGTGGATGCTCTGTCATTCAGCTGGAAAAACCTATCAGTCTATGCCTTTCCCCTTCTGCCTTTGCTCTCCAAAGTTCTACTAAAAGTCAAACAGGACAAACCAAAAATTATCTTGATTGCTCCAGACTGGGCTCACCAACACTGGTACCCACTCCTGCACAGTGTGTCGCACATTTCTCTGTGGCACCTGCTTCAGACACCTTCCTTACTGTCTCAGCAGGAGAACCAAATTCTGCACCCTCAGCTCCAAACATTGAATCTTGCAGCTTGGCTTCGCACTTAAATTCACCCTTAGCATCCCTCAGCAAGCCTGTGATGGATGTCATTTTGGAGGTGAGATGACCTAGTACTAGAAAATCTTATGCTGACAAATGGAAAAGATTCTGTGCCTGGAATCAATCTCAAGGGATGAGCACAGCAGTGCCCAAGTTACCTCAGATTTTGCAATGCTTACTTGAGATGCTTCATAAGGGCCTGTCTTTTTCTTCCATAAAAATCCATGTCTCAGCCATTTCAGCTCATTGCAACACAGACCCCCCCCTTCTCTCATCCTCTTCTAAAGCAGTATCTCAGAGGGACCAAAAACTTGAGACCACCCAGGAGAGTTCCAACCCCTGCCTGGGACCTTAACTTTGTATTGGAGAAACGCACGCTACCTCTTTTTAAGCCAGCTGCAACTGCAGACTTAAAATTTCTTTCCTGGAAAACAGCCTTCCTTTTAGCAATCACTTCAGCTAGAAAGATATCTGAATTACAGGCCCTTATGGCAGTGGAGCCTTTCATCATCTTTCATGCGGACAGGGTGTCACTCAGGACCAATCCATCATTCATGCCCAAGGTGGTATCCAGTGTGGCTCTTAATCAGTCCATTCATTTGCCAACTTTCTTTCCCAATCCACAGAAAAAGGGAAAGCCGATTCTGCATTTATTGGATGTTCACAGACAACTTCGATTCTACTTGGACAGGACTAAATTTCAAAGAAAATCTGAACAACTGCTGGTAGGATTTGCTGCAGGGCAGAGGGGAAGGCTATTTCAAAGCAAAACATTTCTAAATGGATAAGCCATTGTATTCATTTCTGTTATAAGCACCATGGAAAACCTATCCCCCAGGGGATCAGATCTCATTCCACCAGGGCTGCATTTACTTCAGCAGCCTTTCTCAGAGGTGTTCCTACCAGGGATATTCTAGAAGCTGCTACCTGGAGTTCAGTTCATACTTTCACCAAGCATTATCACTTACAATTTTCCTCTAAATCCAGAGCTGGCTTTGCCATTGCTGATTTGCAGGGACTTATAGCTGGTCCTAATGCTGTATAATTCCATCCTCCCAACCTTAGCTTTGGGAATCTGCCCAAATATAATGACTGCAACAGTGAAACATGATGAACATAATACAGTTGTGTACACTTACCATAAATGTAGATGTTCCAGTGTATTCACTGTTGCAGTCCTAGTTACCATCCCTCCAGCCCCCTGTTTTTCTTTTACTATACCTCTTCTTTCTTTTATTATGCGTACAAGCCTTTTTGGTGTATTTGCTTTTGTTTGGAGGTATATTTGTGTGTGTCTTATATATATTTTGCTCCCCATTTGGGGGGCACCTTACATCTGGGGCAAGAAAAACTGATGTAATGGCGTCGGCTGCATGTTTTATACCCCCAACGACCCGATGTCATGGAAGAAGGGACAACAACTGACGCAGGACCCAAGACTTTGTTAATCAGGACGACTGAGGGCAACCTGCCAGCAGATTACCCAAATGTAATGACTGCAACAGTGAATACACTTGAACATCTACATTTATGGTAAGTGTACACAACTGTACTTTGAATCATCCGCATTTTGGATAATAGTACTTTGGCAGTAAGTGTTATGGAGGTTATTTATGAAAATGTTTAAAAGAAGGGGACTGAGGATGGAGCCTTGTTGAATCTCTGTTTTATTGGGTAAATATTGTGAGAGGGAGCCTTGTCATTTTACAAACTGTTGTCTTTGGTATAGGTAGCATGAGAACAATTGTAGAGAAGTATGTGTAAGGAATAGTGAAGATAGTTCATGCAAAAATTTGAGGTGTGACAGTGTCCAATGCCTTTGATAGGTCTAGGAATATTGTTGAGGTTAGATGCCTAAGTCTCTAGCTCTGTTGATTGTATTTGTGAAGGTTATTAGGGCTGTTGTACTATGTGTGGGTCGGAAGCCATGTTGGGTAGATGTAAGTAGGTTATTATGAGTAAGGAAGACATGTTGGGTGGATGTAAGTAGGTTATTATGAGTAAGGTAGTCAGGGAGTTGCTTGTGGACACATTTTCCCAAAATTTTGGAGAGAGGAGACGGAATTGAAATGGGGCAATAGCTGACTAGTTCTATTGATTTTCCTCCTTTATGTAGGGGGGTGACAATTGATTTTTTCCAAGTTGTTGGAACACATGCTTCTGAGAGGGATCTGTTTATGAGAATACCAACCGGGTAAGCAATATCCTCAGCTGCAAGTTTTAAGTATTTTGATGTGAGGTTGTCAACTGAATGGGAGATAGGTTTTATTTTTTTGTTACAGGTACTGTATGTAGCTGGTGGATACTGGTTGCAATGTAAAGGATGTCTGTTTTGGTGATGATATTTGAGTAGTTTGGGAAGAGGGTTTAGAATTTGCAGGTATGGTTTATTGGGATTATTAACTAGATTTTTTGTACTTTCTATAAAATGTATATTAAACATTTCTGCTATTTGAGACGGGGATTTGTCTGTGACTGATGCAGGGTTTGTTTTGATCCTGAGGTAATCAATGATGAAATAGTGAACCAAAATTTTTTTGGATTATTTTTATGGTCAGATAATTGCTGAGTAAAGTACTCTTTCTTGTCAGTAGTTATATGTTTCGTTTGGTTATGCAGCTGATTTTTTTTTCCAGGCTTTGTCCGTATTTTGCATTAGTTATTTTGTAGTCTTTGTAAGCCAGGGTGCGTGGTTATCTTTGGTTTATTTTATAGGAAGTGAGGCTAGACTATTGAGGGTATCTAAGAATAGCTTATTAAAATATTCAACTGCTTCTGCTTTTAGTAAGGACCAATTTAGGGATTTTAGTATCTTAAACAGTGGGCAGCTGCGGTGGTACAGCGGTTAGCGTTGCCACCTTACAGCTGGGGTGCCTTCTGTGCAGATTCTTTGTCCTCCCTCTGGTCGTGTGGGTTTCCTCCAGGTGCTCTGGTTTCCTTTTACATCCCAAAGACATGCTGTAGGTGGATTGAATACTCCTAAATTGGCCCTAGGCGTGAGTGCGTGCATGTGTGTGCCTTCCGTGGAAGGTTGGGCACCAGGCTGGCAACTCAGCACCATAAAACTCCACTGCCAATCATGAGTGGGCAGGTGATTCACTGTGGTGACCCCTAACCAGGAAAACCCGAAAGAAGACGTATCTTAATAAAGAGTGCTTGGCTGAAGTTCTTTAAATTGCAGGAGATTTTATAGCTGTGTGTTTTAGGTGAATGGGAGATGGTCCTATGAGTGTATGCATGTAAGTGATCACTTAATGTGTCTGGTAGAGTTCCAGAGTTAGAGTACTTGTTAGCAATCCGTGACTAGGTTCCAATCTAAAATGGAGTTTTGGTTATTACCTTCATGAGTTGTCGTAGGGGTTGTGATGAGTTGTGTGAAGCCTGATAGAGTGAGACTGTTGGGTGGAAAGTCGGAGATTAGATCCTGCTAGTTAATGTTGACATCACGCATGATGATGGTTTCATTAGATATGTTTTCAGACATCCATGACAGAATATTTTCTAGTGTGGGTGAGTTTTGAACAGGTGGGATGATTAGGGCTGTAATACAGAGTTGTTTAGTTCAATCTGGTTTTAAGTGAGCAATGAGGAATTCTGCGTTATTAAATTTTGGGATGGGCTTAGTGTAAGATTTTATAGTGTTTGCGGATTGGTAGATTTGGACAAAACTTCCTCTTTTTCATGGGTTCTGTCTGTTCTTATCATGTTCTATCCTGGTGAAAGTAGTTAAGTGTCCTGGATGTGGTTTTAGCCCTGTTTCAGTTAAGGCAAGTATTTCGGGTTTGTTTTGGATTAACTGTGCATGGAGGTCTGTTGTTTTCTTACACATACTATGAATATTTAGTATAACTAGAAATAGTGAGTTGGAAGGGGTGTTGCAAGGATTGTGTGCGGCAGAGGGGTCCTGGATTTGGTTGAACATCGCTACATTTGGATAGGTACAGGAGTTGGGAGAAATGATGTATTGTGGTTATACGTATTACTCTTTCGTTTTACTTTTATGAGAAAGTTACTTTTGCCATTTTTGGAATGGTGCAGAATTTTCCACTTTGTATGGTGGAGGATATTTGAGTTCATTAGGTTGACTGATATATTAGAATAGGTATTAATGTGTTTCTCAAAGATGGTGTTTGATGTTATGGAGTTTGTGTAGGTGTTGATATTTATGGCACTTAGTGAAGTGCTTTGATTTAGAATAAAGAGGGTTACTGTAAAGCAGAGTAATCTGATAGTATAGGAGTAGGGCTATGGAATTTTAAGAGTAATTTTAGGGAGCAGGAGGACTTTGAAATTTTAGGGTTGTACAGAATGGAAGTGATTGGCTGAAAGGTGTGGGGTAGATTGGCTGTAGATGTGCTTTAAATTGGCTGGTTTTGGATGGGATGTGTGTGATTAAGTGTATTGGTTTGAGAGTTGGAGAAGGAGTTATTGTTAGTATAAGTGTAATTGAAAAGGGGGTGGGTGGGAATGGGGGTAGGGGAGTGGAGTGGGCCCAAGAGGAGTGAGGGTGAATGGAGTGGGTCTGAACTGAACCAAAAACACGGCAAAGAAACAATAGGTGAATCTGTAAGTATTGGCTATTTAATCAAGGGCTACATAAGCTGGAGGCAACACAATGTTTTGGATTAACTGTGCATGGAGGTCTGTTGTTTTCTTACACATACTATGAATATTTAGTATAACTAGAAATAGTGAGTTGGAAGGGGTGTTGCAAGGATTGTATGCGGCAGAGGGGTCCTGGATTTGGTTGAACATCGCTACATTTGGATAGGTACAGGAGTTGGGAGAAATGATGTATTGTGGTTATACGTATTACTCTTTCGTTTTACTTTTATGAGAAAGTTACTTTTGCCATTTTTGGAATGGTGCAGAATTTTCCACTTTGTATGGTGGAGGATATTTGAGTTCATTAGGTTGACTGATATATTAGAATAGGTATTAATGTGTTTCTCAAAGCTGGTGTTTGATGTTATGGAGTTTGTGTAGGTGTTGATATTTATGGCACTTAGTGAAGTGCTTTGATTTAGAATAAAGAGGGTTACTGTAAAGCAGAGTAATCTGATAGTATAGGAGTAGGGCTATGGAATTTTAAGAGTAATTTTAGGGAGCAGGAGGACTTTGAAATTTTAGGGTTGTACAGAATGGAAGTGATTGGCTGAAAGGTGTGGGGTAGATTGGCTGTAGATGTGCTTTAAATTGGCTGGTTTTGGATGGGATGTGTGTGATTAAGTGTATTGGTTTGAGAGTTGGAGAAGGAGTTATTGTTAGTATAAGTGTAATTGAAAAGGGGGTGGGTGGGAATGGGGGTAG
Organism: Protopterus annectens; assembly: GCF_019279795.1. Lineage (NCBI taxonomy): Eukaryota > Metazoa > Chordata > Ceratodontiformes > Protopteridae > Protopterus > Protopterus annectens. The sequence continues at coordinate 815,099,242 of NC_056734.1, read as the reverse complement.
GGGAGTGGAGTGGGCCCAAGAGGAGTGAGGGTGAATGGAGTGGGTCTGAACTGAACCAAAAACACGGCAAAGAAACAATAGGTGAATCTGTAAGTATTGGCTATTTAATCAAGGGCTACATAAGCTGGAGGCAACACAATACTGGGGGCTTACAGGTAATTCTTCTGAGTAGCATTAAAGAACAGTTAAGCTTGAAAAATGGCATAAAATGCATCAGAGAACATCTAGACCATCAGAGCTTCAGAGATCATTAGTTTCTTACCTGCTTGCCATGGAAGAGGATTTTGACACAAGCTTAGTAAGGGGTCCCACCTAGTCAAAATCTGGCCCTGCTCAGAAGTATGCACAGCAGGTCACTATAGCTTGTTTGTAAGCTTACCTTCTTAAAAATTGGAGGAATGCCAGTTTACCTGCTACATGTCTTTGGGGGTGTTAAAAACTAGAGCATCTGAATAAAAACTGTAAGGAAACTGTAAGGACATGCAGACTCCATACAGAAGGAACCACATCCAATGACTAAACCAAAGATCTGTGTGCTGTGAGATAGCAGTGCTACTTGTAGTACCACTGTACCAACGATCAGTTGTTTCGCACACACTGCCTAGATTGCCAAAGATAGCCACACATTTTGTACAGTGCTGCTGTCTGCCATAGAAAGTGAAACAAACCATGGCTAACTTGTTAGATACACTGCTTTATCTCCCCACATATGCATAGGCCTGAGCACTGATTGTTTTACAGCAATTGTAGTCAGTACTGTGCATTTCATGACACTGCTACTGCTATGTCAGATCAATGACTGCAGGAATAAGTCACTTTTATCCACATATGACCTCTGTACCCATTAGTGACAGGCACTTCGACTGTGTGCACCTCTGATGCCTGGTTGTGATAAAAAGTGGCCACAATAAAACATTTCAACCAGCTTTGAACAAATGCACACTACTTCTACTAAGCCAAATTAATGTGTGTGTAACGTAATCATGACAACAGGGTCAGTCAGTTTCAGTTGCATACAGTCCCATAACAAGCAATTACCAACCACTTTATGACTGTTGACCGCAGATATTTAATTGTGGTAAAAATAAAGTAAGTAAGTCATGGATGCAGTACTGTATTTAAAGTTTGCTTCATGCAAGCACACAGTGCCTACAATAAAATATTCTAGCTTACTTTTCATAAATGCACATTTTTCCTGCAAATCCAGATTAATGACTGTTTAACCAGAGCAAGTGACAGCAGTGCGGAGTAGTGAGGATTTACTTTCACCCACAAGGCAGTTCCCATACCCATCAATTATAGCCACTGTGTTGACAGTGTTTATCTCAGATGTCCAGTTCTGGAAATGTCCCATGTAATATATTTCATCACTGTTTCACACAAGCAGTAGCCGGTAAAGCATTTCAGCTTATGTCACATGAATATACATTAGTCTTACAATCTTGAAAAATGTCTGTTTAACTTGTGCACATCACAACATGGATACTATCACAACATGGATACTAATTTTCACCATCTTCCCATACCCAGCTTATTGACTGTGCAAACCACAGGTAGATCTCTAATTGTGCATAAGCAATGAACACAGTAATGTAATTCAGCTGTATTTCACTCTTGTGTGTGATGTCTGATTGTGATAAAAATAACTCGTACAGTAATTAGCTGCATTAATGCTTTCCAGCTTGCTTCACACAACAGATGTTCATCATATCAATCACTGCTGCAGTAGCCTAGCTATGTGAATTATATTCTGCCAGGAATATAACAGCAGTCCAGCTTCCCTAGTTTCAGGTGTGTTCCATACCCCCAAACAATCAGTCATCTCAAGCTGAACTGACTAAAAAAACAGGTTTGGGTGGAAAGCTCTTCAGAGCTTTCTTGCTGTTGAATAGTGTGTTCTTTCTTTGACTTTTGAGGATTTACAGTCAGCAGTTGTTTCTTTGCTGGACCACATCAGTTCCCTTTAGAGAAAAACCTTCAACATCTAGGTCTGTATCAAAAGATATAGTTCTGGCACGATAGTACCCAGGTTGTCTGTGGGCATCAAAGGTATGAAGTATCCTCCTGGACCCTTCCCCTTTCGTCTCTCAGATGTAGTAAGCTAGTGTAATATACCCATATAGCTAAGGCCAGTGCAGCTAGTATCGGTATGATGAAAGTAGGACAGTTTTTATGTAAACTTACCATAACAGCAGGTGTTTGAATGATCACTGATGTAGTAGCCATTCCTTCCCTCCACCTCCTTGTTTTTTGGTGTGTTGTTTATGCCAAGGTGTGGGCACTTACTTTTTTGTTGTTCCTAGGATTGTTGTTTCATGGCTCATCCTCCCTGTCACTTTTGTCCCCATACCCAGTTAGTCATTTTCCTCCAAAGGCAGTCCCATACCCAACAATTATAATCACTTTGAGTATGAGCATGTGCATCCCAGATGTCTAATAAAATAGAATAGTAGTAACAATTGCCACAGTATTTTTTACACATACATGCACACACTCACCCCCACACCTAAAACAGTTGCAGCCATGTTATTACAGAGAGGCAAATACACACATATGTGCCATGCCACTGGAGTCGCGTTAACTGTGTAACCCTCAGATGTCTGATTGTGGTCAAATGAATGATAAACACATAAACAATGGCCAGGATAATATATTTCAGCTTACTGCTGTAAGATGCATATGCTGCCTGTACAAGTGTGCGCACGTGCAGACCCACAGACACACAAACACACACAGCTAAATTAAAAGAAATACTGATAGAGGAGGTCACATATTTTTTTAAAGTATTATTTTTTCAAATGGTCATAGTCTTGTATGGAAGTACCTCTGCTAGTTATTCCCATTTTGTTTCAGGTTATCTGAGTCACCAGTCACTTGAGCTACTGTTAACCAGTAGCAAATGCTGTTTGCACTTCATCTGATGTATCTTTTGTGTGTGTGGGGTACAGCGTGATTGACTCCACTGCTGACACATATAGTTGGTAACTTTATCTTTTGGCAGCATTGTACTCCCACCAAACAGCATGTTTTCACATAGCCAGAATTGTATATGCACCCAAAAACAGACCTGTGTCACTAGTATGACATTCTGGAGTTTTGGAGCATGTCATTGTGCTATGAGGCTAACAAGGGCTATTGAGCAAAACTTCTGAATCCCTTGCAGGAAGATAGGTGTAGTCTACATATTCTGCATTTTCCCCAGTGTTCACAAACTCAAGAAAGGAAGTGGGGGGATTAAAATATTGTAAGAGAGGCTAGATAGTTGACAGGAAGCACTTGAGAGAAAACAAAATACAATAAAGCTTAATAAAGGCATTGCAGTCACCCCCATCCCTTGACCCACACCAGCATCAGACATCCTGAATTGCATGATATTTCTGCACGCAGATGAGTACTTTTTTGCAAGTACAAAGGCCTTATTGTTGCTGTTCTCATGGTTGGCGGTCCACCTCTTTTTACAGACATTGACAGCGTTGTCCACATCACAATGTTTCTCTTTGTTTTACTGTCAGCTTTTTAAAATTTTCATCGTCTTTCCATTGACAGTCAACAAAGTACAGCATGGACCACTTCTCAGGGATGCACAACTGGTACGCTTGCTCTCATGCCCGTCCCACATACTGCAATGTTTGCCGTGAAGCACTTTCTGGAGTCACTTCACATGGACTGTCTTGTGAAGGTAAGGACTGGTGCAGTTTGCTCACTATGGTTTCTTTATTTGATGGAAAGTATGAAGTTTTCATTTCTCTTTCTCCTGTACTTGTAAAAGTCACTAGTAAAAGTGTTAGACATCTGCAGGCTAATTTGCTAATAATGCTTGTGAATGGTAGCTGGTGTACACTTACTAATGGCATGTGTCATACTACTTTGCCATCTTTTTGCATTGTCTGTATAGAACCAAAACATTTGTTGAACAAAAAGGATTTCTGGTTTCTTTGTCTTTGCAAGTTTGATCTGTGGTGTCACTTATTTTCCTGTCAGTTGTTAATGCCTAGCAAGTACCTGTAAAATGTTATTCATTCAGTGTATTTTTTGGAAATTTTAATGCAGCTCTTGCAATAAACTAGACGTTTATCTCTTTATCCTTTTATTTGTTTATAGCATGTATTGAATAACTCTATTTTTGCATGTGACTAACTGTTACCTTTGTAATCACCTCCGTTTTTTTCTGTAATATCAATAATTATAGTGCCTTTGGCTAATATGATGGTATCCCTGTTCTAAGTTGGAAATGTTCTGAGTTGATTGTCTACTAAATTAAACTTTTGTTTAGTTAATGCTAATAACTGCCAACTTACGTAGCTTCTTGTCCCCAAGGAAGAATACCAGTACATCAGGTGGTGAATTATTCTCCTCATGACTGATCTTGACAGCCAGAGCACTTTTTTTTTCAGCTCAAATCACCAGTGATGTAGATGGGCACTTATCTCAGCATCTGCTTGTTGGTGTCCAGAAAGGAATTTTGCAGTGATTAGCTGCATATTCCTTTTAATTAGACATTAATGATTTAGAGATAATGCCTGCTGAAAAATTAATTTACTGCTTCACAGCAGCATATTAAACTGTTGTGAAGCTCAGACATTTAAAAAGCAAACGGCCAGCATTTTTTATGCTTGTTAAAAAACAGCACCTTGCTATTTAGCCATTGTAAAATAAAAATAAAAGTTAAATTTAAAAAAAAAAGAAAAATGAAAGACTTGTGTGTGTTGTATGTGTGTTTCCGTGCACGAGATGGTTAGTAATCGCACGAGAAAGAGAGAGACAGACATGTACAGAGACACTGCTGATTGCAGCATGCACTCCAGAACAAGAGTTCAGTGAAAAATACAAGTAATTATACTTTTAAAGTGTGGTATTATTATTTTGGCTTCAATCTTCTGTGTTTTTTTTTATACATTGACATTCAAAATCAATGTACAGAAAAGCATTATGGTGACAAAATCGGGACAGTAAAGGGGCTGTAATATCTGTGTTTTTTGTATTCATTTGCACAGAACAACAAATATAAGGATGTGTTCTCTCAAACAGTGATTATAATTGGTGTGTGTGTGTGTGCGTGTGTGTGTGTATTTCTGCATATGTATGTATGCATGTAAGTTTGTATCTGCCTGTCTGTTTTTCTGAATGTGTGTATTTTTATGTACATATTTGAGAGTCTGTCAGTCTGTTATGAATGTATGAATTTTGTGTCTGTTTAAACATTAAATATTTGCGTAACTTACATGTTGGATGTAAAAAAGTATTTCCTTTGGCAACAATTACATATACTTTAGCAAGTTTGGAACATTGGGCAAAATAAAATATTTTATTTTAAAAATACAGAAAAAATATATATCAATTAAAAAATACGAAACAATTTAACAGATAACTCATTTGCTAAGTACAATAATGTCCTCTAGGTTGTGTGTTATTGTAAGTAACACCCTTCCAGGGATGTAGCAACACCCTGCCTATGCTTTTGGGCCTCAGGAAACCCCCTGGCCGTGCTTTATTTACACAGTAACACACATCGTGTTGGACATTATTGCTTGTGTGCTTAGCAGGTTGGATTGTTTGAATGAAACTGCATCTGTTATTTGGTCAGAAATGGGAGAGATTGCAGTAGTCAGCAGCACTTGGCTGATTTTTCCATCAGTGCTGGCATAGTCTCAGCTTCACTGAAAGGAACTTCTGGCTGTTAACAAATACATTTGGGAGTGTTCTTAGATCTGTTTTTTTTTCTTATATGTTTCTTTGTTGCAGAAATATTTAACTGTCATGTTTTCTTGTTTTTCCCCTCCCCTCTCCTCTCCTGTTAAAGTTTGCAAGTTTAAAGTCCATAAACGCTGTGCAGTAAGAGCAACTAATAACTGCAAATGGACAACACTAGCATCTGTTGGGAAGGACATTATCGAGGATGAGGATGGGGTAAGAGCAGTACTGCTAACTCATGCCTCATTGCTTATTTGCCATAAAGCAGTCATCTAACCACCATACTTTATTGATATACTGTATATATTTATGTACATACATATATAGTTTTTAAAAAATTATCTTTAAACTCTTGTATTTCTGTGCCCAGGTCATGGCTGTATAGGGGGGTGGGGTCTTTGAACCAGCCTGCTCACCTGAATATCACATACATAAATAAATAAATTTGATTAATCTGTTGGCTGCTTTTAACTGTAAATCTCTTAACAGACTGTTAGTCTGTATTGGACTTCTACGCACCAAGAGCTATTTTATTTATTTTTTTGAGTGCTAATACGTAACCTGATTGAATGCCAGTGAAAGCTGTCAAATTATCTGATTTTTATAGAATCATAATAATTACATGGCAAATATGTCATAAGACTATTTGTGCCTTGCTGATACCCACTACGTGATGTTCCTTCTGCTTCTAGAAGGGCAGAGCAGGTTAGGTCAAAATCAAATTTGTGGGTACTCATCCAGTTGTCACGATTGAAACTGTGGGCTACTGAAAAGGCCATTGTCTGACACAGATTAAGTCAAATAGAAAAATGTTGTTTTGTCATATAATTACAAGCAAGTAACATTGGTATGAGCATTTAAATGTTCACTTACGGTCTTTGGGAAGCTCCTTGAATGCTAATGGATGAACATGGCAGCAGAGAGGGGGGGGGGGTGATGCATTTGGTTGTGTAGCTGAACACTGTAATGTACAGGCTAATCCTTCCAGACACAAATACATCATCTAATTGTCTTGCTTGACCACAACTAGATGAATAATCAATGTGGTTAGAAAGTATTAGCAGGTCTTCCATAATATTTGAACATTAACAAACTGTGGGCTGGCACAGTAACAGTATATCAAGTTTGTGATCTCAGATTTATCTATTTTTTTGTCTGAGTGATTTTCCTTTTATGTTTTCTTTTATGTTTCCTGTTTACTCGGTGATGGATTTACATACTTGGAATGTTTAGCTGAATTCTGTAACTGTATAATCCATGCTTTGTTGAAAGTGGTCTGATGATTGGTTTGACTGCAGCACTGTTGCTGTCAATGAATCAGATTAATGACTTAATTGTGTTAACATTACATAAATTATCTTATTAATGGAGAACAAAAGTACCTGTGGCATGTCAGATGCAGTCTCACTGCTTTTCACAGATCTGCCTTGTAATCTCAGTTCCCTACTGTCCAGCTGCAGACCATTTTTCCAGTTCATTGCATTGTCAACTCATTTGTCCACTCTTGGAAAATAGTAAAATAGAGTTGCAAATGTTTTGCAAGGGAAGTTGCACCTCCATGCACTTCCCCTAAGTGTGAACTCTGCCACGACAACCTCTAATCTCTAAATGCACAACCTCTGCAGTTTTGCAGACTCAAAGAAAACTGAAATCCCAACATTTTTATTTATTTATTTAACATTTGTTAACTGGGAAAGTCCGACTTGGAACAAAGCCAGTTTTCAGCAGAGGCCCAGGGAGAAAGGCTCCAGATGCTTGTCTTTATAATGTGGGAGGAAACCGGAGCACCCGGAGGAAACCCACACGAATGCAGGGAGGACATGCAGACTCCACACAGAAGGCACCCCAACCTGGAATCGAACCGGAGAACCTCTTGCTGTGAGGTGGCAACGCTACCACTGCGCCATGATCATGCTATTCAGTTTTGCAGTTCTCACCAATGAGCTGTACCTTATTCCCAGTTAGCTATATGGTCTACCTCCAACTCAGATGCTTGGACATCTGCAGTATGACCGAGACATTAGCCAATGCCTTCTTTAGAGCTTTCTTACTTCAATGTTCATTTCAGTCACATGCTGTGTAAGCATCATCAGATTGGTAGTTCAGCCAATTTCCAAAGAAGGGTAAGTACCCCTTAGGAGAATCTTTTTTTTTTAAATATTTATTTTTGCATTGTATTTTTACATTGTAGTATTGAAAGTACTGTCAGTATCATATAGCAAATCTGATACTGAAGTCATTGAAAGGAGACAGAAGTTGTATAGACTGTGGCAAACAGATAACATGTAAAGATTATCACATTTGTTATTTATTCTGCCTTGGCGTGGAGCACAGAATCAGGAGGAGAACATAGTCTTTTCCTGGAGTCTGCAGCTCATTAGAGTACATGCTTGATCCATTAGTGATGTTTCATTGACCAAGGCATCTGGGAAGCTTCTTCACTTAGGAAAACAACATCAGGAGAAGTAATAGGACACAAAGCACAGTCTGAGTGATGCCATCAGTTTCCCTAGGTTTAGCAACACTAAACTTGGTGAGGTAGTTTCACATCCCTTGACACTGGAGTCTGTTTTGGTTGAAGAGTCTGGTGCCCACACCTTCAATTCCTAACATGTCCTTCTGGACTGAAGACACTGAGATTAAGATATCAGTCAGCTCTTAGAGCCCCAGCTACCAGTAACCACTTGTGATAAGCAAAGGGGAGGGTGTATCCACTTGCTCCTCCTTTGAGAAGATGGTACCAGGGACTGTGTGAAGACTTTGGTTGCTCAACCCTGAAGGCAGTTCACACAGAAACTTTGAGGGATAAAGTGCCATAGCCCAAACCTGCACCGACTAATTTAGTTAGGCTAAGCAAATCTTCAACCCAGCCCATGTCTCATGCTTCTTCAAAGGATTTTGTTCCAAATAGCTTCTTAACATCCAGGCAGTCAGCTTTAGAAATCCCAGAGGTGTTACTTCTAAGAGTAGAAGTGTGGAACTAGTGTTTATGGAGGATTTTAATACTCCATATTCAAAGGTGGATGAACTTGCATGTTTGGGCCAGATCTCTGCCCTCTGTATACATGATGCTGGCAAAACCCCTGCCTCACCACCAGAGGATCTCTCATTTGAGGAAGGTGGAATTTTAATGGGAGTCCAAAGAATACTCTCAGGCGCAGCTAAAATACTGGATCTTCAAAGCTTGCAAGAACAAAAGCTTTAGTTGTTCTTGCAGCTGTAGATGTTTTGGAGGATACATTCACCAGTGCATCTCTGGAATAGGATTCCTTGCCCTCTGTTCCCAAGAAGTCTGACCAGTCCTACCAGATGAAACACTTCATCAGGCTTCTTTACAAGAATCTTCTGTCTGATCCAACAACCCTGTCACTGGATTTTAGCAAAGGATCCTCTTCAGCTCCATCTAAGTATGTCATTCCAAATGGCAAGGAGTGAAGGATACTTGACCACTTTAGGAAAAATATCTATACCTCTGCTACTGTGGCACTCAGAGACTTAAACTGCCGGATCTGTATTCTTAATTATCAGTAATTTTTGCAGGATAATATGATGTCAAAGGTAGAGGAGATCACAGATAAGGACTTGAGATAGAAAATTCTAGATTTATGCAGTCAAGCATTTTGGGGTTGTAAGGCACTCAGTGTGGTAATGATATTATTAGATGTATCTTGCAGGGTAGCAGCAACAGGCTCAGTTACTCAGAGACATGAGTGCCTGAGGGACATAGCACTAGCCAAATCTTGTGCATCACTGAATAAGGAACTCTTATTTGGACCCCCTGCTAGTGGGAAAAAGAAAGACCATGCAGTCCGTCAAGCATCATTTTCTGCCCCAGACCCCTAAATTCACATGAATTGTCCCTCAAAGTCCTGGCCTACCAAAAGTATGATAAAGGTAAGCCGAAGTAGGTGAATTAGGTCCAGCTACAGAAAAGAATAGCAAGCAAAGTCTAAGGAGGAATCTGGGGTCTGTCAGGGCAGTAACCTCCAGAGAAAATAGTTGTGACAGGGACAGACTACCCCCTTTCAAAGATTTCACCCCAACATTCCCTAGATCCAAACAAAAAGCAGCTTGCTTATCTGCTTCCTGGAGAATAGAAGCATGCTTATGATAATTTGTGAGAGAAGAGTAAAGCATTAATCAAAGCTAATGGGTCTATAACATCATGAGGCAAGGATGCAAACTAATGTTTGTAAGCAGATCAGAGTTTGATGGTATTCTACCCCATGCCAAAAGATTATTTAACCCTGGTCCCACCTTGTTCAAGGACTTGCTGGACCAAGGAAACATATATAAAGTACAAAAAGGAGACGACAACTCAAGTTTATGCTCAAGGTTCTTCTTTGTGCCCAGGAAAGGCACATGGATGGATGTTTTGTACTTTTGAAGACTAAACAAACTCGTATTTGCTTTGTAAATCAAAATACTGACCTGTGGAGGTCTTCTACCATTGTTATTCCCTGTGGCATTCCTGGTTACTCTTTACCAAGGATGTCTACATACTTATTCCCAAATCCAGGGCCCCCACAGAAGGTTCTTAAGATTTAAAGCAGGGCGAGATAATTTCCAGTTCACCTGTTTGCACTTTTGCTTGTCTAGTCCACCCAGGGTCTTTACAAAGTGCCTTCCTCCAATAATAGCATATTACAGGGCAGTGGACATCATATCTACTCCTTACAGGATAACTTCCTGATTCAAGCAGACTCCGTGGAGAAGGTTCAAAATGCCTTCAATTTCAGCCTTGCATATTTTCAAAGACTGGGTCTGTCAGCCTCCCAAGGTCATATTTAAACCCATCAAAAAACAAAAATCGTGTTTCTGGGAACACTGTTGGACACAGGACTGCAGTGTGTCTTTGTCAGAGAGGACAAGGTGCTCTCCGTGGCATTTTTTTCTTTAGACAGCTATGGCCTTTTTTTCTTCAGAAAACCCATTTGAAGGATGAGATTACTGCATGAGAGTTTCTCAGGGTTTTGGGGCACATGGCATCATGCATACTTACCGTCCCACTGAAAAGCCTATACACGAGGGCATTACAGTGGTACTTCAAAAGCAGATGGTGTTAGCATTTCCAGTCACTCGAAGCTCCTGTTCCTCCTGTTCTGTCTTGCATAAAGAAGGAACTCTTGTGGTGGAAATGCAGATACAAATCAATTTAAGGGTACCTTTATGACAAGCATAGTTAACTCTGGTTCTAACTAAGGACTCCTTGGAATTGGCCTGAGGGCTTATGTGAGTTGGTTGAAACCCCAGGCCACATAGGACAAGAGACTGAGGAAGAAACACACAGATGTGAGATAAATTGATATCTTAGCATTAAAAGCATTCAAACAGACTTGAGCACAGGGAACCCTCCAAACCCTTATGGACAGCACCAGAGCTATGTGATACATCAACAAGCAGGGTGGGTGGGCCCCATTCCTACAGCCTATGCAGACTGGCAGAGATGGCATGGAAGATTACCCACTAGTCTGACCCTGACCCTCAAGGTAGCCTGCAGGGCATCATGGATAATGTTTTGGCAGAGCAACTGAACAGATACATGGTAGACCCATGAGAATGGGTGCTGAAGCAGGAAATATTTCTGTCTCTCTGATCAACAAGTTGGGTGAGCCATGTGTGCACCTTTTTGCCTCCCCAGGAAACAAGCAACTGAGAATGTCCTACTACAGGACATCAGCTCCTCCAGCCTGGGGAATAGAAGTTGTATTCATGAATTGGTCTGTTTCTGTACACTTTCACCGCCAAAATCCCTGGTTCCCAAGAGTATTGCTGAAGATTAAAGAATATGAGTAAAAACTTCTTTTAGACCAGGAAACATCATCTGCCTGCTGCTAGACCTATTAAGGACTTAGCCAAGAATGTTGCCTCAATCTTTGGCCATCTGGACCTAGAAGAAAATGGTCCCTAATGCACCCCAACCTAACTACCAAAGGCTAACAGCTTAGATGATCCAGCACTCCACCCTTTCAGGTACATATCTCAGAGGACGTGCTGGGTGTAATGAGGAAGCTTAGGAAACCAAACACAGGGAGAGATCATAACTAGCAAAATTGAAGAGATTCTCCCTTTTGTGCATGTTCGTGGAGCAGGATCCATGTCCAGCCCAAGTGTCACCTTTTCAAAATTACTTGCCAGACTTTTACAAATCAGACCTGTTTTATGCATCTTTATAGTTTCATTGATTTTGCTATCTCATCTCATCCTGCCTATCTCTAGATCCTCCTTTGAATTCTTCTAAAAGGACATTACCCTACAATGGGACATCACCTATTTTTTAGAATTCCCCTGGTGCCTTTGAACTAACTGATTTACATCACCCCCCCCCCCCCCCCAAGTACTTATATTTCTTGGTGGCTGTGATATCTCCTAGAAACATTTCAGAACATCAGGCCCTGATGTGCAGAGAACCATTTCTGATTTTTCATAAAGGCAAGATATTCCTCTACACAAAACCCCTATTCATGCCAAAAGTTGCGACTGAGATTTTCTTGAGTCAGGCCACTCATCTTACTGTGTTTTCCAATAAACTCCAGAACGAGGAAGAAAAGAGCAAGGCATGTTTTGGATGTGCATAGACTACTGAGATTTTATTTGGACAAAACTAAAGAGATTGAAAAATCAGAGCAACAGTTTGTGCTCTTTGCAAAAGATACAGAAGGAAAACTTGCAATTAAACAGATGCTATCTAGATGGTTTGCCCACTGCATCTGCTGCTGTTATTCTGCCTATGGAAACTAGTGCCATGGCATGTAAAAACCTGTTCAGCTAACAATGCCACACCCACCACAACCTTCTTCAGATGGTTTAGTACTCAATCAATTTTGAAATCAGCTACTTCGTCCTCAATCCACACCTTCTCAAAATATTTTAACCTGAATGTTGTACTGTTGGCTAGGGCATGATTTGCTTCTGCTAACCTGAAAGGCTGTCTTTCAGTTAGGGAGTCCAGTCAGGGTCAGCCACTCACAAGTCTAATGCTTTGGGAGTCCCCCCCCCCCTTGTTATGGACTGTAACAGTGAAAAGTACAGTTTTGACACTGCACTTTTGTTAAGAGCATACCATATTTGTTGATGTTTGAGTACATTTACTGTTATGTTCCCTCTCACAATCTCCTGTCTCATCCTTTTTTGGCATCCTGGGGTTTGGATGGGTACCCTATATTACCTTTCCTCCACCTTCTGTCATCTCCCTATAGGCCACCCTTCTTCCTTAAAGTTACAAAAACCTCAGAGAGGGAGATTGAGGCCTCTTGAATGGGCTGCCTTCTCAGGTGAATATCCCCCTTTTGGTCCACTTGTGCAGTGGTGAGTAGGGCTTGCTCCTTGTCCAGTCAGGGAAAGAAAGTTGCAAAAGATTACATTAGCTGAAGCCTGCTTTATACTACCAGCATCCTCAAGTGTGAGTTTGAGAGTTGGCTGAGGCCCAGGGGGGTTGGGGGATTACAGTTCTGGAAGTTAAGCCTGTCTGCAGGTAGGATATCCCACAGTTGAGGACTGTAACACCAAATGTACTCAAGCTTCTGTAGTTATGGTACATTTCTAACATAACTGTACTTTATTCCCTTTTCTCTGAGGAGGTGTGACCCGAGAGGTTGCATTGTAGAGATCAGAGATGTGAAGTAGATCCCCTCCACAGTAGGGAGTGGGGGGGGGACCCCCTTTTAAAAATGTCTGAGAAGTGCTTTCATTTCCTTATTCTCTGGTGGTATAACATGCTTGCTGGTAAAACTTTGCAGGTGGGAAAGTAGTAGCTTTAGAAGTACACTGCAGTTATGCAACAAAAAATGCCTTAAGTTTAATTAGTGTTAGTAAGCTGCTTTTGAACTGTTTAGCTGGTTTGTTTGGGCCTTTGAACATTACACTGTGGTTCTTGAACACTGCAGTATTTGTTATATGAAGTTGCTGACATCATACTAAAATATGTTGCAAATTAGTTTGTCATCCCTGAATTCCTTGATTAAGACTTTCAAATACAGAAAAGGGTCATTCATCTGCAGATGAGTGATGCAGACTGGATATGCTAGATGTGAGTTGAGATGTTTTCCGTGTAGCACTTCTTGATTGTAGTGTGTTAGAATATGATACTAGTTCATTTTTTGTCATCCCTGAGATGTTCTTCGTCTTCCATTGCTGCAGTCCTTACTATTGGGTATAGTCCGCATCCAGTCGGCCCGAATACCAGAGTATAAGGCTGACGTCGGTCAGGGCGCATTAGACTGACGTCAGTACGTCAGGGTACTAATGCGCATGACCGGCGTCATATCCTCAGTCTTTTTTGCCGCGTGATCCGATGCAGAAGCAGTTTTGCGAGTGCAGGTTGGCGTTCTGAAATATTTCCGAAACCGGAGTTTCAGACCGAATCAGAGTTGGCTAAGTACCCGTTGGGGAACATTTTGGTTTTTACTTGCCTCAGTATTTAACCGGATGTCAGAAAAAGTGAATAACTGTATTTCTTGTGGGAAACAAATACCTCATAGGGATTACCATACATTATGTATACCTTGTTTAGGGCCTGAGCACGACGTTGTTGGTTGCCGCTCTTGTGCTAAGTTTAACAAACGCACTATTAAGAGGAGGTTAGACTGTGCCAGATTAGTGTTTGGGAAGCGTTGCAATTATAAAATGCCGTCGGATGCTCCGGCGCCCGCTTCATCCAAGAAGCGCAAGGACAAAACAGCGAAGCCTAGGGTTGATGAACCGGCAGTCCCAGACGTCGGTTCTTTAGATGGCTCAGTGGAGCCAGAGGTTTTGCCAGGAGTTTCTATAGAGTCTCCGGCAGAAACTTTACTGTTACAGGATGTACCCTCTCAGGAGGCAGGCCAGGCTGAGGGGGCTTCTCAGGTAACTATTCTTCCCTCTCTTCCCAAAGTAGTTAGAGCCTCTCCTTCTGTTGCCAAAACTTCTTTTAGAGGTAGGCCAACTTCAGCTTCAGTAGGGGCTTCTCCTAGCCTTTCGGGTTCTGTACCTAAGAAACATATGCTTAAAATGGCAGAAGATTTGATTACTCTGATTAGAGGTTCTATGGGCCCTCCTGATAAGAGGCCTAGAGTGGAACCAGAGTTTGACAGTTTTGAACAGGGTTCCGGGGCTTCTGAATCTTCTGCGGAAGATTTGCAGGAGTATCCTCATTATTCTGATTCTGATGTGGATGATGCCACTCCTTCGGCTTCTCCTCCTGAGGATTTTTCATTTTCAGAGACTCTGCATTCCATGAGGGAGCACTTTAAATGGGAAGGCCAGGATTACTCTGATTCCAGGAAGAGGCTTAGGGAATTCTTGTTTTTACCCCAGCATAGGCCCTTAGCTATACCTCCTGTGTTGAATGTGGTGGAAGATGTTTTTTGCAGAGGCTTCCCTGAACCCTGATTCTTTGCCTCCTGCTCCTGTTAAACCTGATAGGTACTATAGGGTGCCCGAAGCTCATAAGTATTTGTTTAGGAGTCCTAGGGCGGACCCAGAAACTGTTTCTCAGGGGCCTAAAGGTGTTAAAGCCTCTGTGGTTAAAAATCCTGTTCCCACTGACAAAGAGGCAAGGGCGTTAGATAGGTGGGGTAAGAAAGTGTATACTTCTTCCACTCTAGCCATGAGAGCGTTGAATTGTCAGTTTCACATGCTGAAATATCAAAATTATCTCCTTTCACAATTGAAATCTAAGGTGGATGCTTTGGCGGAAGGTATTGATTGTAAAGACTTGCTGGATTTAGTTTATGTGTCTGAACAAGTGGGCAAGCATTCTTTGCAATGTGGTTTTGATGCTGTGCAGGCCTCCTCGAGGGTGGCTGCCACTAGTTCTGTTCTTCGCAGGCATGCCTGGTTGAGGGATCAAAATTTGGCTGAGCATGTTAAGACAAGGATTTTGGATGCTCCTTTACAGTCTGATGTGTTGTTTGGTTCACCTGTGGAAGCAGTTTAAAGAAAATGGAGGACAAAGCTAAGTCTATGCAAACTGTTAAAGATTTTTTGCAGGTACAGCCACCGAAGTTTAGTAGAAATTGGCCTGCTAAGGGGTGGACATATCCTGCTTATGATTCCCAGTCTAGGGGTAGGTCTAGACGTGGTAGGGGCAGGGCTCCAGGTTCTGTTAGGCCTAGAACAGGGAGTTCACCTGCTCAGACTTCTGGTGAGGGCAGGGGTCAGTCCTTTCGTAAACAGACCCAATGACCTGCCTTTTCTACTGCCAGTAGATTCTCGTCTGGCAGCTCCTTTGGAAGGACAACTATCTCTTTTCAAAGGAAATTGGGATTTAATTACTCAAGACAGATGGGTGTTGGACATCATTCTACCAGTCCCTGTGTCAGAAAGGGGCCTAGGATTTTATTCTCGCATGTTCCTAGTACCAGAGAAGGGGAACACGTGGAGACTGCTTTTGGATTTATCTCTCCTCAACACTTATCTGGACATTCCCAAGTTCAAGATGTTGACGTTACAACAGCTTTTACCCCTGCTGGGCAAAGATCACTGGATGGTAACTTTGGATCTCAAGGAAGCTTACCTTCATGTGCATATCAGGCTAAGTTACGGGAAGTATCTGCGGTTTCAAGCTGGAGATTCTCATTATCAGTTCTCTGCATTGCCCTTTGGCTTATCTACTGCCCAGAATATTCACAAAGGTTCTGGCTCCAGTGATAGCTTACTTCAGGCTACAAGGACTTCAAATCTATCCTTATTTAGACGACTGCCTGATTCTGGCTCAAGAAAAGGAAGACCTTCTACAGCATCTGGAATATCTTATAGCAGTGCTAAGATGCCTAGGGTATTCTGTGAACGAAATAAAGTCCAGTCTAGTACCCTCTCACGACATGTGCTTTCTGGGTGTGAGACTGAATACAGCAGCCCAGATGGCCTTTTTAACCCCGGACAAACAAAAGAGTCTGTCACTTTACTTCCATCAACTATCTCATCCGTCCGTGCTGACTGCAGAGACAGTCCTTCAAGCATTAGGGTTCATGGCATCTTGTATTCTGGTGCTTCCCAATGCCAAACTGCATATGAGGAAGTTACAATGGTATCTCAAAACTGTATGGACACAGCACTGCCAGAATTTAGACACTGTCATTCAAATAATACCTTGCCTTCAAAGAGTATTTTTGTGGTGGGCTCAGGAATGTCACCTAAACAAGGGACTCTCTGTGACCCGGCCAGAGGCGAGTCAGATTTTACCGACGGATGCCTCAGACATTGCTTGGGGAGCTCATCTAAATGTAAAGTGGATACAAGACAAGTGGCCTGCCAGACTACAGCATCTACATATCAACATAAAGGAGGTGTTAGCAGTCCAGTTCGCATTGCTGGCTTTCAAGGAGTTACTTCTTCCAGGGCAGGTGTTGATTCTAACAGACAACACAACTGTCATGTGGTACTTCGACAAACAAGGGGAACACATTCTTATCCTCTATGCAGGCATGCAATGATTTTATGGGAGACTGCGCTACGCTTGCACCTAACTCTTCAGGCAAGGTTTCTGCCAGGAGCACAGAACTCCTTAGCAGATGTATTAAGCAGACAAATCATGGATCCCCACAAGTGGAAACTGGATCTTCATGTATTTCAGAAATTGACAGTGTCATGGGGAACTCCAGACATAGATCTGTTCGCTTCTCCACTAAACCACCAGCTGCCACAGTTTTGCACAAAGGGGTTTCATCACACAGCTTGGAAAGTGGATGCTCTGTCTTTCAGTTGGACAAACCTTCATCTGTATACCTTTCCACCTCTGCCTCTTCTTCCAAAGGTACTGTTAAAAGTCAGACAGGACAGGCCAAGGATGATTTTGATAGCTCCAGATTGGCCTCGGCAACACTGGTACCCTCTACTACGGAGTCTGGTAAAGAAGCCTCCATGGCCTTAACCTTTGATTCCACATCTGTTATCCCAGCAGGACGGTCATCTGCTCAATGTCAAGCTTCACTCTCTTCATCTGACAGCCTGGCATATTCTGCGTTGAAACACAGCAGGTCTCAACTTCCTCAACAAGTTTTAAATGTGATTATGGAAGCTAGAAGACCTAGTACAAGGAAAGTGTACGCAGCAAAATGGAAGAGATTTTTATTTTGGTGTAAAGCAAAGAATTTGGAGATTTCTGAGCCTAATTTGAGTATGGCTCTTCAATATCTTACTGAGTTACTGGACAAGGGTCTGTCCTTCTCTTCCATCAAGATTCATGCTGCAGCAATCTCAGCTCACTATGATTGTGACCCACCATTGTTTTCGCATCCTTTGTTCAAGCAGTTTCTTAGAGGGGCTAAGAATATAAGACCCCACGTAGAGCTCCTACTCCTGCTTGGGATCTCAATTTTGTGTTGGAAAAACTTACTCTACAACCTTTTGAGCCTGCGGCTACTGCTGAATTGAAATATTTGTCATGGAAGACTGCTTTTTTGTTGGCTATTACTTCTGCAAGAAGGGTGTCTGAGTTGCAGGCCCTTATGGCAGTCGAGCCCTTTTTGATTTTCCATAAGGATAGGGTATCATTACGTACTAATCCTTCCTTTATGCCTAAGGTGGTTTCTAGTGTGGCTTTAAACCAAGCTATTCATTTGCCTACCTTTTATGCAGACCCCCAAAATAAAGGGGAAAAGATTTTGCATACTTTAGATGTACACAGGCAATTGCGTTATTACTTAAGCAGGACTAAGGATTTTAGGCAGTCTCAGCAGTTGTTTGTTTCTTTTGCTTTGAATTCGCAGGGCAAGCCTGTGTCAAAACAAACTATTTCTAGGTGGATTGGCTTTTGCATTGCATTTTGTTATTCCCATCCTGGCAAGGAGGTTCCAGCTGGGATTAGGCCTCATTCCACTAGGGCTACTGCCACTTCAACAGCATTTCTACGGGGTGGCAACTAAGGATATTTTGGAAGCAGCTACTTGGAGTTCAGTGCATACTTTCTCTAAGCATTATCACCTTCCTATCTACTCTAAGTCTAGGGCTGGTTTTGCCACAGCTGTTTTGCAAGGCATGTTGTCAGCTCCTGCTTCTTTATGATTTGCCAGCCTCCCTTACCTCTGCTTTGGGATTCTACCCAATAGTAAGGACTGCAGCAATGGAAGACGAAGAACATAGTACAGTTTTGTACCTACCATAAATGTAGATGTTCGAGGATTCCATTGCTGCAGTCCAATTTACCCTCCCTCCTTCCCCTCTGTGTTTAGGGGTGGTTGTGTAGGTGATTTACCTGCTTATATTTTTGTATATATTCTTCATGTTTTGGTGCAGGTATTTTGGGCCTTGTCTTTTTAGGGTCTTCTGACATCTGGGGCAAGAAAAGACTGAGGATATGACGCCGGTCATGCGCATTAGTACCCTGACGTACTGACGTCAGTCTAATGCGCCCTGACCGACGTCAGCCTTATACTCTGGTATTCGGGCCGACTGGATGCGGACTATACCCAATAGTAAGGACTGCAGCAATGGAATCCTCGAACATCTACATTTATGGTAGGTACAAAACTGTACTTTTCTTAATTAAGGCTTTCAGATGCAGAGGTAGGCTATTCATCTGCAGATGGAAGATACAGATCTGATATGCTAGAGATTAAATTAAAGGATTTCCAGATAGCACTTGCTGATTATAATGTGCTCTTACAGTTTAAGTAGTGCATGTACAACTGTGCTGGTATTTGACACAGTACTAAGTGCATTGTTTTACATACTTTTAATGAGCAACAGACTGTTGCATAGTTGGCTTTCAAACTAATATTTTTTTTAGAGTTAAATTGTTAGTTATGATGCAGAGGACAGGAAGAAATGGAAACAGGTGATCCGCTGTGGTGACCCCTAATGGGAACAGCCGAAAGAAGATGATGATGTTAGTTATGTATACACCTCATATCTCTCAACTGTCCAGATTTATATGACATATTTTCGGTCTCTTCCCAGTAAAACGTGTGGTTTTCTGGCAAATCACCAAATACTGAAGTCACTTAAAGATATACATTTGAGTTTCAGACTTTATATCCTTCAAAAAATAACACAAATCCTGTTATTTTTGCAACTTTCTAATTTATAAGAGCAGTATGTAAAACTTGTCCCTATTTGTGGGCCTTTGTTACTCCCATTATTTTAGGCTTTGAGAATTATGGTACTCCTTCATTCCAGAAGAACTGTACAGAGACTGAAAACTGGTGATTCAAGGACATAAACTGTGAGACAACACTACCCATGAGCATTCAGTATTTTGATGGGTTATTTGGCGATTTGAATTTTTATTTCTTTAAGCATTATCAGCATTATCCATTTCTGTTTAGTAGATGTTCCCTGTTAAAAGTGAGGAATGCCTTTTTCCATTCCATTTGCACAGTATTAACAAGGAACTATCCAGCTACACAGAAGGTTTGGTGTCTGAGGGGAGACAGACCCATATGTTGTGTTCATTACCTCAGGCCCTTGATTTTCACAAGTCTACCAGATTTGTCAGTAGTAAAGGATGTATATGCATAGCTCAGTGTTCATTTCTGTCTCCTTTTATCAAGTTTGTGTTGTCTTTGGTTTACATGTCCAGTTCTGGTGTCATGGAGGTTTGTCTCACATTACGTCATCATCATCTTTTTCCCATTTTCTACATGGGTTTGGGATGTCTTGTCAACTGTTACAACCTCTCTTGACCCACTGCCATATCCTGCCTTGATGGTCATAGGTCTTCCCTTATGCAATCCATCCATCTCTTTGCTGGGTGTCCTTGTTTCCTCGTCCCTTCTTCCTTTCTCTCTAGAGTCATCTTCAGAAAATTGTCTTTTACTTTCTTTCACTTGTGCCCAGACCACCATAATCTGTCCTCTTTGATCTTGTCTGCAACTGGCTTCTGCTCTCGTGTCATCATTTCATCATCTGCCACACAAAATGCACCCTGCCACTCATTTCAGGCACTTCTTCATCACCTTAGGCTTCTTCAACTGATGTCTTCACTGCCCAGGTTTTTATACCACATTACTTTTCACCTTCTTTGACATTGTTCTGTCACACACTGTCTCTAACTCTCTGTACCACTTGGCTGCAGCCCCACTAATTATTACTTTGACCTTCTCATTCAGACTTCAGTTGTCATAAACCACCCCTTCCAGATAGTTGAAGATGTTAATCCATTCCATGCTGTGTTACATTACAGATCAGGGATATTTGGGAGAACAGTTTGGATATGGCATGTTAACAGGGCTTGATGGATTGGTGCTCATTTCACATGTGCTGAAAGAATTTTTTTAATCCAGCTGTTCAAATGTTTGGAACCCCATCCACTTTACTCTACTGTGTGCTTTCCTACACGCAGTCATATTTTTTCCTTTTTTTATATAGAAATTGTAAATAGTTACTTTAGTTTTGTGTGTGTGTAATTTGTATTTCCTGCATGCAGTGATAATAATTTTATTTTTCCCTAACCATTATAGCTGCATTCATTTTAGTTTTATGTGTTGAATTTTTATGTATCCTTTCTTTACAGATCTCAATGCCCCACCAATGGCTAGAAGGAAACTTACCTGTGAGTGCCAAGTGTGCAGTGTGCGATAAAACATGTGGCAGTGTACTTCGTCTACAGGACTGGCGTTGTCTCTGGTGCAAAGCAATGGTAAGATGATAGTGGTAATTTTATAAACAGCTGCAGCCAGGTTTCATTTCACAGCTTTGGAAGTCTTTGCTTGCTGTGCTGTTGAGACTTTAAATGATCTACATTGGAACTCAAAAATTTTGTTTTTGTTGTGTCTTTGTATTGTGCACTATTCTAACGCAGCAAAATCACTCAAAGAACTCTTGGGTAAATTTTAGTATGTTTAACCACAAAGTGATTGTCAAGGATCTTGCTTTGTCCTCTGGTTCCCAGACTCATAGGTAGGTGCTAGGCTATTGGCCCATATAAGGCTAGCCAAAAATGTACTCTGGTTTCCTGTGCCCCTGTAGAGCAGAGCCACAGAAGTGATCCCGGGGTGAATTTCCTATCTCCCATCAAATCATCAAGATTTTTCTTGAAGTGTGCTAATGAGGAGCTTTGTTTGATATAGATAGGTAGTTTGTTCCAGAGTATGGAACGTCTCTGGGACAGGAATCTATCCCTCCAGCATGTTCTGTTTATTGTGGTGACAAGATTTAGGTCCCTAGAGCATGTAGCTCATAGGGATTGGGATTTCTTTAAGTGGAGCATGTCCAACAGCTTTGGGTTTGACATAGCTTTGCATATTAGGCAAAGATCGCCTCTGAGTAGGTGATATGCGACAGAGTAAAGCTGGAGTTTTTGAGGCGGTCTGCATAGGGCATCTGTTTGAGGCCAGTCTCTTTGTAAGGTATTTCTGTGGCCTTTCCAGTTGTTGTAGATGTCTTGTGAGGTACATATCAAAAGGGGAGCTGCATTCTATAGTGGGTCTAATGAGTAGAGGGGAACAATGACCTCTTTTTTTCTTGGATAAGAAACCTTTTGTGATGAGGTGTACCACTTAGTAGGATTTCTGACTACTGTGGCAAAGTGATTATCAAAGGAGAGACTAGTGTCCATCTGTGTCCCAAGGTCTCTTATCACACTTTCGGTGTTAAGTAGACTACCGCCTATGTGGTAGTTCATGGGTACAGAGTTTTTACCAAAAGGGATGGCAATGCACTTTTGGGCATTGAGCTTGAGGCCATGACTTTGACACCGGGCATCTGTCCCAGTGAGGCCCTTTTGTAGGATGTCCACATCGTTAGGAGTTTCGATTATGGCTCCTAGTTTGCAGTCATCTGCGAACTTAGTTAGCCAAAGGCCTTCTGTGTTAGCCTGTACTTCAGAGAAGTAGATACCAAACAGGAGAGGACCCAGGACTGAACCCTGTGGTACTCCACTTGTCACTGGTCTGAAGTCAGATTTGGAGTTTGCTACTTTCACAGTGTGGGTTCTGTCAGTGAGCCAGTTGGCAACCCATCTTGTGACATAGGGATTTATACCTAGTTTAGTGAGTTTATCTATAATTCCAGAGTGGAGGATGGTGTTGAAAGCCTTGGTGAGATCTAGATAGGCTGTGTGAACCACCTTACCCTCATCTACGGCTTTGGTGACCGCTTCAAAGAAGTCTATCAGGTTTAGGAGACATGATCAGCCTTTTACAAACCCAAACTGGGTGGGGTCCATAGTTTGGAGATTACCAGTGTCATTGTTTATAAGTTCCATGATGATATGTTCCATAGCCTTGCGGACCAGGCTCGTCAGGCTAATGGGGCGGTAGTTCCCGGGGTCTGTGGTGGCTCCCCCTTTGTGGAGTGGGATAACCATTGCTGTGTGCTATTCAGTAGGCAAAAAGCTTGAGGTGAGGCTATAATTAAACATGGTACTTAGTGGGGTGCCAGTTTATTCTGTAGTTTGTGTAGAACGCAGCCTGGGATGTTGTCAGGTGCCATGGATGCTGTGATGTCCTTCAAGAATGCAACTGTAGTCATAACATATGGGTTGTCCTGCCTCAGGCAGCCCTCGGTCAGCCGAATTCCAAAGTTTGGGTCCGGCGTCGGCTGGTGTCGCCTCCTCTCCAACGTCACAACGGCTGGAGTATAAAGGCATCGGCCGACGCCATCTTCTTCAGTCTTTCTTGCCGTGCGGTGCCCGAAGCAGAAGCAGTTCGCAAGTGCCGGTCGGTCAGCTCCTGTATTTTCAGTACCGAAGTCATCTAAAAGCTAAGTACCCCGTTGGGGAACATTTATTCTTGCCTCAGCCGATGTCAGAACAAATTGAGAAAGTTAATAATTGTTTGTCTTGTGGTAAACAAATACCTCATAAGGACTTCCATTCTCTCTGCCTTCCTTGCCTGGGCCCAGACCACGACGTCTCGGCCTGTGCTGCCTGTGCTTGCTTTAATAAGCGCACTCTCAGGCGCCGGGCAGAATTCGCCGAGGACTTTTTCGGTGAATCCTTTGCGTATATCATGCCGTCGGATCTACCGACAACCCAATCTGCTAAAAAAACGCAAGGACCGGGACCGGCATCCACGGCCCGCGTCCACTACCGATGCTACTCCCAAATCCTCAGCTAGAGCTCCGGTCCCCTCGGAAGTGGTAGATCAACCGCTCCAGGCCGGCGACACAGCGTTAACACGACCTTCGGTCTCGGAGATCTCTCCGGTGCCGGTTGTGGATTTTCCCCTGGAAACCGAGGTTCTGGATCTACCCGACACCATTCCTGTGGATAAGGTAACGCCTGCACGTGGGGCTGCTAGGCCTCCTGTTTCCATGTCCATCAAAGCCTTTGCACGTGCTAAGGCCGCCAGTCAGGCCAAGGCCCATCCTAAACCTGCCCAGGCCCCTTCATCTGATAAGCAGATCATGTCTCTGGCTGCAGATCTTATTTCCCTTATCAGGGGGTCTCAGCCTCATCCGGACAGGGGTTCTCAGCCACCTGCAGAAAAAAGGCCTAGAACTGAGCAGGCGGACGACATCTCCTCGAATGAAGCCTCTGGGGATTCAGAGCATTCTGATGCCCAAGAAGAACCCTTCCAGGCCTACGAGGACTCTGATGCTGAGGAATCAATTCCCTCTGCCTCCCCTCCAGAGGATTTCTCTTTTGGTGAAGTCCTGCATTCCATGAGGGAACATTTTCAATGGCAGGGTCAGGAATTTTCTGACTCCAGGAAAAGGCTTTGTACTTTCCTCAAGCTTCCCCAGCACAGACCCTTGGCTATCCCTCCAGTTATGGATGTTTTGGATGATGTTTACTCTGACTCCAGTGCCAACCCTGATTCTCTTCCTCCTGCTCCTGTCAAGCCGGACAGGTATTACAGGGTCCCTGACACTCACAAGCACCTTTTTAAGGCTCACTCTGTGGACCTAGAAACTATTTCACAGGACCCCAAGGGAGTGGCTTCCTCCTCTGCCAAAAACCCACTGCCAGCTGACAGGGAAGCAAGGTCCCTGGAGAGATGGGGTAAAAAAGTATATACCTCTAGTACTTTAGCCATGAGGTCTCTTAACTGCCATTTTCACATGTTTCAGTACCAAGATTTTCTCCTAGATGATTTACAGAAAAAGTTAGCCTCTCCTGAGCCTATTGATAAAAAGGCACTGCAGGATAATATTCATAACACTCAGCAGGTTAATAACCATTTTCTGCAGTGTGGTTATGATGCACTGGAAGCTTCATGTAGGGCAGCTATGACTGGGGCTGTAATACGTAGACATGCTTGGTTGAAGGATCAGTCTTTGCCTGACCATGTTAAAGTAAAGTTACTGGATGCACCATTGGAAAAACAAAAGCTTTTTGGTGCTACTGCACAAGATGTATTGAAATCTATAGAGGAAAAAGCAAAGTCAGTACAGACAGTCAAGGATTTCCTTCAGGTCCAGCCACCCAGATTCAGCAGAAACTGGCCCTCCAAGAATTGGTCCTTCCCCGGCTCTGACAAGTTTCAAAGGGGAAAAAGCAGACGTGGCCGAGGTAGAGGGCAATACCAAGGATCTTACAGGGGACGCCAATGGCAACCTCCAAATCAAAGAAGTGGCGCAGACAATTCAGCTGCACCACAAGGACAATCACAATAACTTGACTTTCGTACCGCCTACAAAGGTTCAAAGAGAAGCACCTTTGGGCGGAAAATTAGGCTTATTCTCACAAAACTGGCATATCTTAACCAAGGACAATTGGATTCTGGATTTGATAGACAAGGGTTACAGATTCCACTTCCACACATTACCAATAAAACAAGGCATGCCAAACCTGCCACATCATCAAAGGGCAGAGGCACTCTCTCAAGTTTCCAAGCTATTAAGTATAAAAGCAAAAGAAAGGGTTCCTCCTCAGGAACAAGGCCAGGGATTTTATTCAGGATTGTTCCTTGTTCCAAGAAAAGAAAACAAGTGGAGACCCATACTGGACTTGTCAACTCTAAACACTTTTCTCATTGTGCCAAAGTTCAAAATGCTGACGTTGCAGCAACTTCTTCCCATGTTTGGCAAGGGGTCTTGGCTGGTCACTCTGGACCTCAAGGAGGCATACCTGCATGTCCCAATCAGACAAAGCTGCAGAAGATACCTCAGATTTTTTGCAGGGACAGAGCATTATCAATTCTCAGCATTGCCGTTTGGCTTATCTACTGCGCCCAGAGTGTTCACAAAATGCCTGGCATCAGTAGTGGCACACTGCAGACTGCAGGGGATTCAAATATTACCCCTACTTGGACGACTGTCTCATACAAGCAGACAACAAACAAACCTTAAAAGGGAATTAGGACTATGTCATGCATCTACTGCAGGCCTTGGGATACACAGTCAACATTCAGAAGTCAAACTTACTACCATCCCAACAAATTATATTCCTAGGAGCCAAACTGGACGCGGAAAAACTAATGGCCTACCTCACAGAGGAAAAACAGCAGCATTTACCAGAGTACTTCAAAGGCCTAGCAGAGCTTTCCCAGCTGACTGCAAGGAAAATCCTGCAGGCCCTGGGCTTCATGGCATCTTGCATCCTTCTGATACCTTTGGCAAGACTTCATATGAGAAAGCTGCAATGGTATCTAAAAAACTTATGGTCTCAACACAGCAACAGCCTAGAGGACATAATCCCACTTATTCCATGTCTGCAAAAGGAATTTCTATGGTGGGCTCAAGCCAGTCAACTAAACGAAGGCATGCCTTTCAACAGACCTCAAGCAGGCCAAATGATAACAACAGACGCCTCAGACCATGGATGGGGGGCGCACATGGAGGGCAGATGCATTCAAGGTCTTTGGACGCCAAAGGAAAGACATCTGCACATAAACCAAAAGGAGATGTTGGCAGTGATACATGCCATCGAGACTTTCGAAAAAACACTAAGACAGGGACATCTGCTAATAAGGACAGACAACACTGTTGTCATGTGGTACATAAGCAGGGAGGCACTCATTCTTAACCCCTCTGCAGACTAACAATGCTTCTCTGGGAAAAATCCCTGAGCTTGAGGATACATTTACAATCCCAGTTTGTACCAGGTAAGGACAATGTACTGGCGGACAATCTGAGCAGAAATTTCATGGATCCACACGAATGGATGCTGCACCCTCACATTTTCTCTCAACTGGCAAGGACATGGGGAAGACCGGATGTAGATCTTTTTGCTTCCCACTTAAATCACCACCTGGAAAAGTTCTGCACAAGGACTCACCACCCTCTAGCTTGGAAAACGGATGCTCTCTCCTTCAGCTGGAATTCTCTAAAAATTTATGCATTCCCTCCCCTGCCTCTGCTGACCAAGGTGATACTGAAGATCAAAGCAGAACAACCAACAGCCATCTTGATAGCTCCAGACTGGCCGAGGCAACACTGGTACCCATTGCTATTGACCATAACTCGGACCAAGCCATGGCCTCTGACCCTATGGCCCCTGCTCCTAACGCAACACAATTACAGGACTATACATCAAGTCCTGAAAACATTACATTTGACAGCCTGGAGGCTACCATGACTTCAACACCAAACTCTCTTTCCAAATCTGTTCGAGATCTTGATGGAAGCACGCAGACCTTCCACCAGAAAAACCTATTCAGCCAAGTGGAAGAGATTCAGTATCTGGAATGCCAACAGGGGTCAGGAGACAGCATTACTGAGTATACCTCAAATATTAGAATACTTGGCAGAACTATTTCATACTGGACTCTCATACTCCTCAATAAAGATTCATGCCTCAGCAATCTCAGCAAAATACAACTGTGACCCTCCAGTTTTTTTGCATCCTCTGCTAAGACAGTTTCTAAGAGGGATAAAGAATATTAAACCTCCCAGAAAACAGCCAGTACCTGCATGGGACCACAACTATGTGTTGGAAAAACTAACTCTCCCTCCATTTGAGCCAGCAGCAACCTCAGAAATGCAATTTCTGTCATGGAAGACGGCCTTCTTATTGGCAGTCACCTCTGCAAGAAGAGTTTCGGAGATGCAGACACTCATGGCATTGCCCCCCTTCCTCATTTTTCATCAAGACAGAGTCTCTCTAAGAACCAACCCTACATTCATGCCAAAAGTAATTTCCAGGGTATCTCTAAATCAAGCTATTCATTTACCTGCATTCTTTCCCAATACTCAAAATAAGGGGGAAAAACTTCTGCATAGCTTGGACATACACAGAAAATTACGCTACTACTTGGACAGAACTAAGGCCACCAGAAGGTCTGATCAGCTGTTTGTAGCCTATGCTGCTGGAGTACAAGGAAAAGCAATCTCCAAGCAAACAATTTCAAAATGGATTGGACATTGCATCAGATTTTGCTACTCTTTCCATGGAAAAGGTGTGCCAGCCAATATCAGGCCACATTCCACCAGAGCTATAGCCACTTCCACAGCTTTTCTAAGAGGAGTGGCAACAAAGGACATTTTAGAAGCTGCTACATGGAGCTCCATGCATACATTTACCAAGCACTACAACCTGCCCTTATACTCCAGATCCCGAGCAGGCTTTGCTTCGGCAGTCCTGCAGGGGATTTTAGCTACACCATCCTTATCTTAGTTCCATCCACCCCCAGCTTGGCTATGGTACTCAACTCATATGTTATGACTGCAGTTGCATTCTTGAAGGACATAGTACAGTTTTGTACCTACCATAAATGTAGATGTCCGATAGATATGCAACTGCAGTCGGATTTTCCCACCCTCCTACCCCTCTGTATCCTTCTTTTTTGGGTCCCTACCCCTCTTCCCTTCAGCTGGGGGTATCTCCTATGGTGTATCTGTTTATTACTGTTGTGCATGTTTTGGATTATTTTATCCATTTACCAAATTTAGCCTTCCAAGGAGGGCACCTGGCATCTGGGGCAAGAAACACTGAAGAAGATGGCGTCAGCCGATGCCTTTATACTCCAGCCATTGTGACGTCGGAGAGGAGGCGACACCAGCCGACGCCGGACCCAGACTTTGGAATTTGGCCGACCGAGGGCTGCCTGAGGCAGGACAACCCGTATGTTATGACTGCAGTTGCATATCTATCGGACATCTACATTTATGGTAGGTACAAAACTGTACTTTCTTGGCTTTGGAAAGTGTGGTTTTTACCTCTGCAGCCATGATTACAGGAACTTTGCATTCTTCCGATATAGAGATGGGCCCTTTCAGGGGTGAGAGAGGTGTAAAGTTAGCACTGAGCCTATCTGCCAGGATGTTGGCAATATCAGTTGGTTCTGTATATTTAGTGCCATTGTGCTGCAACTCAGAGCAGATCTGAGTGTTGCCATTGAGATTTTTGACATAGCTATAGAATGCTTTGTGGTTGTCTTTAGAATCAGTGGTGATTTTGTTTTCGTAACTAGCATTGGAGGAGTTTATGAGGGATCTCAACTTCTTACTGAGGCTGACTAGGGAGTTCCTCCAATCATGGGATTTTACTCTTTTTTTTTTTTTTTTTTTTTTTTTTTTTTTGCAACAGTTTCTTTCTTCTGTAGCAGAGTTTGTTTATGGCAGGGGACCACCAGATTGGCTTCCTTTTTTTGGAGGATAGCATCTTGGTTATGTTAAGGATTGCACGATCCATGCACTCGTGTAAGTGCTTATAAAGTGCATTTGTGTAGGATTCAGCAGTCGTACCTCTATTGTCCGTCTGCATGGGTGTCGTGAAGTTTGCCACTTCTGTCTTAAGAAGCGTGAAGGTGGATTTGGAGAAATGTTTTTATGATGGTTTTCCTAATGGGGGTGGGAATGTGGATGTCTAGGGTGATTAGCTTGTGGTCGGAATTGACCTCTGGTGTGGAACACCAGTTGCCCATGTTGGTAATGACCAGGTCTAGGATATTGCTGCCCCTGGTGGGGGTGTGGATAAGTTGATCCAAGGCGTTGCAATTTATGAATCCCAGAAAACGTTGAGCAAAAGAGTTGGTACATGAGTAGTTTTCCCAGTTAATGGTGAGGTAGTTGAAATCGCCCATTATTAGGGTGTTAGGTTATACCCTAATATTTTCCAGTGTATCAAGAAATGAAGAGTGGGAATCCTGGGGCATGGTGGGAGATCTGTAGCAAGCTACAATATGGATTGCTGTCTTGCCCAGAGTTAGTTGCACTTGGATAATCTCAGATGCGTTATGCTGAGCAACTAGCCTGGAGGTGTGGATATCCTTAATGAATATGGACACGCCTCCACTTTTAATGTTTCGGTCCAGGCTAGGTGGCCGAAAGTTTTGGTATGAATTATAGCCTGGTAATGCAGGGGTGCTCTCTCTCACTGCACAGATGTCGATGTTCTCCATTTTAAGGAGTGCCTCTAGTGAGTGCATTTTGAGGTTTAGACTTCTAGCATTGAATAGCACTACCCTCAGATTCTGCTTGCCTGTACCTGTTGTGGTGGTGAATTTGCCAATTGAACCTTGCCTAAAAAAGGCACTATAGGGGTGGCAAGAGCCTTAGCCAGTATCCGGAATCCCAAGGGCGACAGGTGCAAGCCATCTCTGGCAAAGCATCGTGGTCTGTCGATCATGTCATCCTAGGCAGACATACTGGATCCCCTTAGAATGACATCAGAAGATTAGCCAGTTGTTGAAGTCAATCCTTTTGTCCTTGTACTGTGGTATCATTCTGGGTGATGGCAGGATGCTACTCAGGGCATACCTGCCTGGGCTACAAGATCGGGACAGCTCCTCCATGTCTCTTTTCATGTTGACCAGGAGGTATATCTCAGGTCATTCACACCAACATGGACAATGACAGAGTCATAGTTGTACTTTTTGTGGTGTGACCTGAGTGCGTGCATTATGTGGCGGATCCTGGCACCCGACAGGCAGCTTACAGTAACTTTCTCCTTGTTTAGCCTGGTGAGTGGAACATCAGTGTGCCTGACTATAGAGTCACCTATGACTAGAATGCTGGGTACGTTGCTATGCCTTATGGGCTGTGGTTGAGTGGCACACAGAGTTTGTGGGCTATGTGTCATTTGGGTTGTGTTGGAGGTGTGGAGGTTGCTTGCATTTCTGCTTAGAAGGTTCCTGTTGCTTGGGCAGATTTTTATTGAGAGCCTCCACGAATGTAGGTGTGTGTTTTGTGTTTCTGTGTGTGTGTTTTGGTGTGTAGGTTTTGAGGGACTGTGTGATGAGTGTGGTGTAGTGCAAGTGTTTACCTTCTCCTCTTGACTGTCTAGTCCAGTCTTGGGTGAAGAGAGCTTTGCTTCCAGTTTGACTATATAAGTGCATCTCTCACCAGTTGTAGTGTTGGGTGATAGGTGGAGAGGGTTGTCTGTGTACATGAGGCAATTGCTGCATTGCCCCAAGATGCCCAGATTCATCAGGTAGACAGGAGAAAAGACCGGGAGCTGACCCTTAGACATGCCTGGATAGATGCTTCCTTATTAAGTACTAAAAACTGTTTTCCTCTAGACAAGTGAGGAAAGTTGAGTGCTGTAGTAATTTGTAGCTTATTTAGTGCTTACAATGAGTTCTGAACAAGTGCTGAGCTCAAAGAAACAGATTTGATTGCTAAAACTAAAAATAACGGTCTAGTTCTAAGGGAAAATTCAAAGAGCAGACTTTATGGCGCTGGGAATAGTTTAACCTTAACTAAGTGGCGATGCATGAAGTGTTTTCCCTCAAACACAGAAAGGCTTGGGGGCTTAGAAACTTACAAACAGTCCTGGATACAAATCTCTATGGACTAGACTACTTATAGGAAAGGCAGGAAACAAGCTTAGAATTTATTTTTTTTGTAAAGTGGAAAGGGAGAAAGGAGGAGCAGAAGATAATTCAAGGTTAAGAAACTAAGTGGTTTGGCCTTCTCAAATGTTCTCCCTGTTTTAGGTAGAATGAGGTAATGACATTAGAATGGGAGGAGTGTCCCAGATCAAATTTACAATAGGGGTGGGCATCTGCAAAGCCACCAAGTATAAGAACAGGATACCAATATGGAGGGAGGGTGGGAAACAAAAATCAGAACAAACAAATCCAAACAGATGCTTAACAAATGTAGAAAATCTCCAGTTAATACCTCACACACAGTGAAACTAGCTAGAAATGTATGCAGCAGACAATAAAAACGCTATAAATAACTCGTAAAAATAAGCAAGAAACAAGATACTTAATGCTATATATCATAGATCAGTTTGCTCAGTGCCCTTCCTCAGATTAGCTCAGTGTGAATCCATTTCAAGTCCCTATTATAGGAGTCATGCTAAATATAAGAAAGTTAGGTGTCTAACTCCTGTGCTTATTGAATGGCAGTAGTGTCAGTCAAAGGCATCTTACACGGGCTAGGAAACTTGCCTACATTTTACTTTTTGCTTGAAGTATCCTGATTTGCACTGTTCTCAGAGCTGCTCCCTAACCTATTCACAGTAAATGTAAATCCTTAATGAGTTAAAGTGGCTGAACCACGTTTTGCTATGACTGCCAATTTATAGTCCTTCAAATATTGACAGATCCTCCCTCACACACACTTCCAGATGATGTCAGAGCTGTCATTGTAAACCAGAAGATGAAAGTGACACTTCTAAGATCTTATAACAAACTTGCAAACTAATTCTGCCTTTCCCATTCAACAGTGTCTTGAATGGGAAGATTTTTTTTGTATCCTGAATGTTGGAGAAATGTGTTGTATTCTTTCAAAAGCATATTAGTTTAATTTTTGTCATCTCTATTCTTCAGTGCAGCATGGTGCAAAATAATACATCCTTTGTTCATGAATTTGATTTTATTTATTTTTTATTTTGTCTTTTCTTACTGAGGCACAAGTATCTTTACGCATTACATTTTCCCACTTCTGTTGTATTGCTACATCTTCTCTTTTTGCTTTGTAGCATACTAACACATTATCACAACCATAATCCCTGCATATGAGAAATCTGTAATTAATTTTCTCTGCTGTGCACAAAACTAAAACACTTCTGTCTGTAAAGATATTGCAGTTACAGAAAGGAAACCATCCAACAAGTGGATTGCTGTCCAAAAAGAAATGTAGTCGACTGTGTGCACTGATACTGTTCTCTTCCTCTTTGCAACAGAGGTGTAGTGGAGAACAGTTCAATCGCAGTGTGTAGATGTCATTTTATAAAATATGCTGTATCAGCAAACCTGAAGACTGTCTTTGTAAGATGGTGGGTAGTACCTGTTTGACAGGTAAAAAGTGTCAGCGTTCTCTGTCTATGTGGTATTTCATGCAGGTGGAGACAAATTTGTTTGCCAAAACATGAAGTGAGTTTAAACTTGAAGGTAGGGTGGGCATTCTCATCCTTTGATTATAGAGGGAGAAATGAAAGTTTTTTTTAAGGAAAAGTCTGATTTCTGATAACTAAACCATACTGGAAGTGTATTGTATGGAGAGACAAAACCTCAAAATTGAGTTAAACTGTTAAGTTTTAATGCTGGGACGTTCTCCGATTGTTAAACTTTAAAAGTCTGTGAGTTTGTAAACAAAATTGTGTGCAAAATATTACAAAATTAGACAATGAACTACAGTACAAACACAAGGAACCAGTACCTTAATACAGTTGTAAGTACAGCAGGATATTAAACAGAGGATGAGGTGGGATTGTCTCAGTAAGATATCAAAAAGAGAACACCACTTAAGTATGTGTCTAGGAATGAAATGAAGGATTCCTGATTTTGTGTGTAGTCACTATTAAAGGCATTCAAGGATGTGACCAAGCACTGTTGCACTTTCCCAGAACAGCCAACTCACATTGGCCATGCTGATGACTGACTGACTGCACACCGCACCAGGGGGTATACATGTATAGTTCAAGACTCATGGAAATCTGTTGGAAGACGCACCCTAAGTCTTGTTAGGGGTGTATTTCTGCGTAATTGCTGTTGTATGGTAGGAGTGCCTAGCACTGCCATGCACGTGCCCTTTGGCACCCACTCCATGTTTTCTGAATGTTTTGGTCAGTTTTATTGTTGTGGCTGCAGTCTGCTGCACACTAGAATTGCTCTGTGGTTGGTGAGTCAACCTCAACAGTCCCATGGTCAGTCTGCTGCCATATGGCCACTTCATGGAGTTCTGTACTAAAAGAGATTGTTGATGAACAGAGGAAGGTTAAGGTCATGATTTGTTATGTAGTATATTCTCACTGCTGTGGCAGAGAGTTTTATAAGCAGACTGCTGTAGTACTGAACAGTCCACTCGGAATCCAGTATTGATTGTTCACTGTGCATCAGTTATATGTCAGTCTGATATTAGAGAATTGGCAGTTTTCTTTGCAAGATTGAGGACCTGGATTCTGCCAGCATCCAAGGTACCAGAGATGAGGTGAAAGGGAGCGGACTAAGACAAAGTGATCAGAGACCAGTTCCCTTAACTTGAAAAAGACAGAGGGCTAACCACTTCAGTGTATTCTCCCTAGTGCAAGCCAAGGAGATTACAGCTAGATATTTACATTTGCACACAGGCAGATAAATGACTTATTAAGAGCACTGACATTGCTGCATGCTGTCACCAAGGGGGACTGTAGTAAAAATGTGCTTCAGTCAGTTGGACATTTTCCGGGAGAAAAATAAATACATAAGAAAGCTTTGACAGAGCTAAAAACTTTGTGACATCAAGGGTAATTCCATATGTGATGATGAGAGTTATTACCAGCTATGCCAGAAAAGGCAGAGCAGTGGATGTGTAACATATGCCAGCATAGCTAGCCGAAGTTTTATAAAGAATTATATGTCATTTGTATATAAAACTGATTTGTAAAGCCGCTTGTGTTAAACTGTACCAACAGTGGTCCTGCTGGACAGAAAAGAAATACACCTGTATGTCAGATTGTGTTGTAACTGTTGAAATTAATATATTGTAATAGAGGGTACTGGAAGAGAAAATGTTAATCTCAGTCCAGCTAACTCTGAAAAGTAGTCTGAAATTAAATTACCTGGTTAAGGCCATAAAGATTGTATCTTTTAGTTCTGATTGCAGCCAGAGACAAAATGTCTGTGAAAACCAGGGCTAGGAATCCTACTCTATTGTCCTTAGGGCTGAACTAATTGTTACCCTGGAATAGTGGTTTTGAAATGGTTTTATAGCTTCCAGATGCTATAACACATCTTAGCATTGCTTTATGTGTGTGTATTATGACACATATATGCTAGATTCTGGTTCAGTTGCTAGTAAAGGGGGTAGTGTGGGAACCAGAAGTCAGATGACCAGATGTGTGTGATGTCATTCTGTAAGTGAGCACTGAAACTATGATTTAATACTAGATGAGATAGAAGTCTCAGAGCAGTCTGTTTTTGAAACGTGACAAAGAAGGATCACTCACTCATTTCATCTTGCCTTGCTTTAGTAAGTAACCAGGGAATAGTAATTCTTTAGATCAGTCAGGAAAATATAGTGAGATTAGTTAAGTATTGATCTGATGTTGTTAATCTTCTTTCCATTCATCACTGATGGGGTTCGGTTCCGAGCCCTCGGAACCGAGTTGGCCTATTACCAAGCTCATGCCAGCCAAAAAAGTCTCGAGCTAAGTTTCTACTGAGAATGCCCTTTTCCCTGTTACCTCCGATAACGTTTGCCACATAGCCGTAAAGCCGCGTTTCACCCGAGCTCTCAGCTAAGTGAAACTGTTTTGATATTTGTGTGAAAACTTTTAGATATCTTCATATTTTGTTGAGCAATTAGTATGTCTACTGTCTTTTCTTCTGTCTAACCTTGTTTTTTCCCCTCTACCCGTTGTTACCATTGTAAACTTTAAGTACCATTGTTGGTACGGCCTTCCTCCCTTACCCTTGTGGTATTTCTTCAATACCATAGTTGGTATTGTTTCTCCTACTTAACCTGTTAGCTTAGACTTTTATTTAGGTGTTTCCCCTTCTTTTGTCTGCATACCAGTGTATTGTTAGATTTGTGATTTTTTTGAATGGAGTTGACTTCATTATAGTTGGATTATACAGCTGACCTGTGGTGTTTTTCTATCAAGATGTTGGATAAGAAGGGTACTTTAGGTTTTAAGCATTGTACCTCTTGTAAGGGCAAGTTACCTAACAGTGATTCTCATGATGACTGTGTATACTGTTTGGGAGTGCCCCACCTTTTGGTGCAGCCTCCATGTGACATTTGTCAGAGTTTCAGTCAACGCACTCTTAATAAGTGCAAAACTAAACTCATTCTGAAAGGGTTACTCAAGTCTCCCTACTCAGAGGCCATTTCTGTGATGGAGGTCTCAACCCCTCCTTCTAAGGTCAAAAAGAGATCCCTCTCTGTTCCTTCGTCACCATCGGGTGAAGCAAGCCTGGGAAATCAAAGATCCCAAAGTTATCTTCGGAGCATAAATCTGCCTCTAAGGCTTCGACCATCTCAAAACCTTCGAAACCGGTGCCTGGTTTGGCACTGGTCCTGCCTCCAGCACCGAACATAGACCTTACTATGCCTATTTCAACTTCGGCACCTGTGGCCAGTTCACCTCAGGGCACACCATCGACTATGCCATTAGTTTCAATTTTGGAACTGACCGTTTCAGCTTCAAGTGCCACAGGTACCAAGCATTGTACCGACTTCACTGGATTCCCTTTACTTCCAGTCTCAAAACCAGAGACTTTAATGCCGGCAGACCTGATACTCCCCTTCTGTAGATCTGTTTCTGGGCCAAACTTATAGCCCATTCCTCGAACGTCCTGACTCTCCATCTGGAGTATCCACTAGATCCACCAGGAGCCTTTTGTAACATGACATGATGCATCTTTTAGACCAGCTGTTGTTAGCCAGGGGTATTCCCTCACTTTCTAAGACCCATCTACCTGCAGAACTTGGGTTGCCTTATCCACAGACTCCATCTTGCACTCCTCCTTCGACAATCTCAGTTCCGAAGCCTTCTGCTCCGACATCCTTCTTGGAACCCATCATCTTGGCGCCTACAGTGCATCTCACTCCAGCTCCGAATTTGTCCCTTTGGTCTTTGGTTTCCACTGAACTGGTCCTTCCTCAATTTGGGGATTGGGGGAAGGGCACGTCTACCCAGGGTACGGAGCTGTCTCTCTCCTTGGTTCCATCCTCCGCGCTGATAGCCACGTCCGTGCCAATCCTGCTTGAGGCTCCATCCGTGGGGGCGGGATGTGACCCCGTCCCCAGGTTGTCTTTCACTGTTCCGGGCTGCCATACCTCTTTGGGCAGGCCTGCTTTCCATGCGATGGAGAGGGCTCTTGTTTCTGGCAGCACTCCTTTGATGTCTGAACCCTTTTTCACCTCCTAAGCTACAGCTGTCACAGAGCACCCCCCTGTGACACCAGGCAGAGAAGCCGCAGGACACCCCTGTTCAGGGTGCACGCTCTTCCAAGTCCTCCTCAGAGACTCCCACTGAGGTGCCTCCTCGAAATAAGACTTGCAAGAGGAACCACATGGACTCCCCCAATTAGTCCTTAAGAGAAGACATGGATTAAGATGATGGTGAAGGGTCCCCATGGTCATCTCCTGATGATGTCTCCTTCAGAGACATCCTGGAAATGTTAAAGCAGAAAGGTGACTGGAAGCCCTCCAACCCTTCATCTGAGGAGTCCATGTTCCTGCAGGCTTTTCATGCCTGACCTTCTACCTCTTGGGTGACCCCGCCTGCTGACTAGCTTGTCATGTAGCGAGCTTGGAAGAACCCTGATTCCATTGAGGCGATCCCTCGAAGACCAGACAAAATTCTTTCCCCTCCTGAGGAGAACTCGCATTGGTCCAAAGGGTTACCAGTTGATGCTTTGGTGGTGGCGGCCACGAAAAAGGACTTAGCTGGGGAAAGTCCCGCTCTCTATC
The DNA here is from genome assembly GCF_019279795.1 of Protopterus annectens. Taxonomy (NCBI): domain Eukaryota; kingdom Metazoa; phylum Chordata; order Ceratodontiformes; family Protopteridae; genus Protopterus; species Protopterus annectens. The sequence continues at coordinate 815,061,955 of NC_056734.1, read as the reverse complement.
CACCCAACAGGGAGTCCTGCGCGGTGGACAGACTTGGGAAGCATGTTTTTGCATCCGGGACCTTTGCTATATGGTCCCTGAATATTTGGCACATTTTATGAGGCTCCAGAGGGACTTGATCTCTGTGCTCTCTGGGATGCTCGCAGGACAATTATCTAATGAGGTCAGGGGCAAAGTGGCCTCACAGTTCACAACCCCTGGAGTCAATATCCAACTTGTCCATGAGGTTGCTGTCACATGCAACCGAAGGGGCAGCTAGAGCAGTGGGTTCGGGCATTGTTATGAGGCATCATGCCTGGATGATCATTTGTGACCTCACAGATCCCTTCAAGTCTTCCTTTCTAAATGCTCCCATCGAAGCTTTGTCTCTCTTTGGCACCAAAGTGAAGGACACGCTAGCCAGGTGCGAGCAAGACAGAAAAACCTTGTCTGCCATAGACCTACGGTTTTCCAACCCTCAACGTACCTTCTTCAGGAATCAGAGGAGTGGAAAAATGTGGCATAAGAAATCTCAGGGTCCTATCTGTGCTGCACGTGGTGATGATACTCCCAGAGGCGGAGGGGGTAACAGTTCCGGAAGACGTCCCTATAGAAGCAGAAGGCGTCCTCATAACCAAGGCTCCAGGGACTCTTTCTCTGGATAGCCTTATCAACGCTGCTGAGGAGCGGCCCGATTGCTTGCCTCTGGAAGCAGTCGGGGGTTGTTTCTCTCTGCACCAAGCTGCCTGGGAATGTATCACTACCGATCATTGGGTGTAGAGCATTATTACCAGAGGTTACACCATTCCCCTTTCTTGTCAGCCAGAATTTCAAAAAAAACCTTCCCAATGTTCCACCCAGTCAAAGGGAAAAAGCAGTTTCAGAGATTATAAAGCTGTCTCAAAAAAGAGTCATCTAGCCAGTCCCACTAGACTAGCATGGATCCGGATTTTACTCTAGATTCTTTTTGGTGCCATAAAAGACAAGGGACTGGAGACCCATTTTGGATCTCAGCAGCTTAAACAAGTCTGTCACCCAAACCAAATTCTGGATAGCCACAGTTCAATCCATTCTTTCCTTTTTAAGAGAAGGCGATTGGATTTGCTCTATAGCTCTCTGGGATGCTTAATACCACATCAAGACAAACAATTCAGGAGTTTGCTTCATTTCTGGCTAGGAGCCAGTCATTATCAATTCCGTGCCCTGCTGTTCGGTCTCTCTACACCCCCGAAGTGTTCACACCCCCGAAGTGTTCACAAAATGCATGGCAGTGGTAACAGCTAACTTGAGACTAAAAGGATTCTGGGTGTTTCCATATCTGGACGACAGGCTCCTTACCGCCCCCACCGAGCATCTTCTGATAACAGCACTGCATTATACGCTCCCTCTGACAAAATTGTTGGGAATAACAATACATTGGGAGAAATCAAACCTTATCCCTACACAACAGATAAGAGTTCATTGGAACAGTGTTCAGTACTCTGTTCTGTCTGGTATCACTCCCAATTCACAGACTCCATCGATTAAGGCTTCAACTCCGGGTGATACTGTCTCAAACAACAGTCTCTGCAAGGAAATTTCTTCAGGCCCTAGGTTCTATGGCTGTCTCAATCCCATTAGTGAATCTAGCAAAGCTACATATGCTGATTCTGTAATGGCTCCTTCTGTGTCCATGGTTCCCAAATTATCACCCCCCTCGATTATGAGATTCGAATAACCAACACCTGCAAACAGGACCTGCTTGGTGGATGAGGCCAGACGTCGAACTTTGGAGTTGCCCATTTCAACCTCCTTAGCCCACAGTCATTGTCACCACGGATGCTTCCCTGATCGGGTGGGGGGCCATTTCCAGGGAAAGACTGTCCAAGGCACATGGTCCACCTCAGAAGCCCACCTGCATATCAATGTTCTGGAACTAAGAGCTGTGCTGTTAGCGTTGCAGGCCTTCCATTCGGCTCTCCCTTCCGGGACAGTTGCAGTTCAGACAATATGTCAGTGGTCTGGTATATCAGTAAGTAAGGAGGAACAATATGTCAGTGGTCTGGTATATCAGTAAGCAAGGAGGAACCAAGTCCTACCCCCATGTCGAGAAGCTATGGGAATTTGGCAGTGGGCGATATCTTCCAACCACTTTCTGATAGCAATGCATATCCCAGGGAGCTCCATCGTGATTGCGGACAAACTGAGCAGATGCATCTTCATGCCGCACGAGTGGTCCCTCAACCCCGAGGTGGCGTCTGTAATCTTTAGCCACTGGGGCCGTCCCTTGCTGTGATCTTTTCGTATCCCCATTAAACACCAAGTGCAGCAGCTATTTCACCTTACTTTCCCGGATGGGGAGTCACCGAGGGACACTCTGATCCACGAATGGCCCCCAGGACTTCTTTATGCTTATCCTCCCATCCCTCTGATTCTTCAATTTCTAAAGCTCTTCGGTTGAGATGCAGGTTGATCCTCATATCTCCATTCTGGCTTAGACAAGTTTGGTTTCCCTTCCTTTGGCCTCACCTAGTATACCCACCATGGATTCTGAACCCTTTACCAGATCTGATTACTCACCCAAATCTGTCCAGTCTTAAGCTGACAGCTTGGTTTCTCCACTTCCACTAGTCACCAGGCAAGCTAATATCTCCTTGCCTGTTCGAGACATCATTCTGGCCTCTCACAAACTATCCATCAGAAGACTATATCAGGATAAAAGGAAAAGGTTCTCTATCTGGTCCAAGGATAACATGCTAGACCCATATTCAGCTCCAGTTACTGCAGTGCTTCAATACTTGGCTAAGCTTTTTGATAATGGAGCCTCTGTCTCTATGGTATGAGTGCATTTAGCAGCAATTTCCTATTTCCACAATAGTATAGATGGCACCCCTCTTATCTCTTTACACCTTTGCAAGGCTTTCCTCAAGGGGACCTCTCGTAGCAGGTCTCCTGTCAGACAGCCCGTGGACTCATGGAACCTCACTCTAGTCCTTCAGTCTTTGACTCAAAAACCCTTTGAACCTGCTGCAAAGTGTGACCTAAAGGTTTTGTCTTGGAAATCTTTGTTCCTGGTAGCCATTACCTCTGCCAGAAGAGTCTAGGAGCTGCAGGCATTGTGTATCAAGAGGCCCTATCGGGTCTTTCATTCAGACTAATCCATCCGTTCTTCCCAAAGTTGTTTCTGAAGTCTCCATTAACCAGACCATTGATCTACCAGTGTTTTTTTTTCTGAATTTTGCCAATAGAGGAGAGTATTGCTTTCACTCCTTAGATGTACATAGACAATTGAGATTTTACCTAGACAGGACCAAAGCAATCTGTAAATCTGAACAGCTTTTCATCTCTTTTTCTGGGCCCAAAATGGGGAGAGGCTGTTTCCAAGGTTACTTTATCAAGATGGCTAAGGGACTGCATACGTTTCATCTATTCCCTCAATAATGAACCTATGCCAAAAGTTAAAGCTCACTCCACTAGATCTATGGCAACATCTATAGCATTCCATTCCAGGGCTTCCATGGATGACATTTGTGCAGCAGCTACTTGAACTAAACCTCATACTTTTATCAATCATTACAAATTGGACTTTGTCTCCAGAGGGAGAGCTGCCTTCCGCTCAGTGGTACTCAGGAATGTTCTTCCATAAGGGCCATCCATGGACCTCAAGGTAGCTTGGGATTCTGTCCCATCAGTGATGAATGGAAAGAAGATTAACAACATCAGATAAAGAAATTATGTCTTACCATAACATTCTCTGTGTTGTTCATCTTCTTTCTTTCATTCATTCACTTCCTACCCTCCTTCCCCCTCCAAAGACTCCTGGGGGATGCTTTGGGTCTAAGTGGTGCCCTAGGGTATTTGTGCAGAAGTGGCCTCGGCTTTACTTCCTTTTCTATAGAAAAATCGATCTGAGGTAACTGGGAGAAGAGCATTCTGGGTAGAGACTTGGCTCAAGAGTTTTTTGGCTGCTGTGAGCTTGGTAATAGGCCGACTCTGGTCCGAGGGCTCGGAACCGAACCCCATCAGTGATGAATGAAAGAAGATGAACAACACAGATGGAACTTCTTTTTTTTCTGTATATGTGTGAATTTTTCCATCAGTGTTACTTTTAATATTTCCTGTGATTGAAATTGTGGTGTTTATTGTAAATAGGTATAAAAACAACCTCCCTTCAAGAAATTTTTTTATACAAAGAATTTTAAATCCCAACGCCTCATAACTGCTCCATCTCACTGTAATTGGACCCCTCTCTCTGATCTCCATCTTGACAACATTGTCAATTACTTTAACTCTACTTTTCTGAGCATACTAAACAATCTTGCCCCTATCAGAATAGCAAGAACAAGTCCAACTATGCCCCCTGGCTCACCAAAACTACTAGAATTCTCCAAAAACATAGGAATAAAGCATGGGAAGTATAGCATCACAACAAAACTGTAGTAAATAGACAGACATACTTCAAACTAAGAAACAAGGCCAAAAAGCAAATAAGAATAGATAAGAAAAATCACTACTTAGACATCCAAACAAAGCACAAATCTAACCCTCAAAAACTCTGGGCAGCTATCAATAAAATCTTACAACTAGGGAAGACAAGTACTCTACACCCAAATATTGATACCACCACAGACAATATTGCCACTCAATTTAACCGATATTTCACCAAGTCCATTCTAAACCTCGCAAATACCTCTTCATCCACAACATACCCTAATCCTATCACCTCAACAACTCAAAAATTGCTTCTCCCTACAACCAGTACTTACTAAAACAGTTTATAACTACTTGACAAAACGTAAACCCACAACCTAGCAGATGATATACTCCCAGCAGAATACCTCAAAATCGCAGGCAAGGCCATCTCTTACCCTGTGTCCCTGTTAGTAAATAATTAGTGGCTGAACAATGCATCCCAACCCTCTGGAAAATTTCACACATAATACCACTTCATAAAGGTGGTAACTCAGCCAAGCTATTTAACTACCAAGCAATCATCATACTATCCCACCTGTCAGAAATTCTTGAGAAATGCGTACATTCCCAAATCCTAAACCATCTCCTAACTACTGGCCAACACACAGCATGGTTTTCCACCCAATCACAGCACCACCACAGCCCTTATTAGCTTTACCAACATTGTAAATCAACAATGGTAACCTGGTCTCCACTGTCTTTCTTGATCAGGCCAAAGCATTTGACACCATCTCCAATTCCAAACTCCTAACCTTGCTCTCAAAACTCAACCTAAGTAACTCCACACTATTATGGTTCAAAAACTACTTATCTATCCATCAACAAGCCATTAAATGGCAAAACTGTCCTTAGGTGTTCCACAAGGATTGATCCTTGGACCTCTCCTCTTTACAATATTTACCAATGACCACCACAAAGCCACCCTCCATGCCAGTCTGGTCCAGTATGCTGATGACTCCACACTTATCTCCTCTGCCCCTACTCTTCCACTTCTGCAGGAAATTACCCAAGAATCCTTTTCTGCCCGAGAAACATGGTTACCCGACTCACAGCTAATACTTAACCCTAAAAAAGCACAACTAATGCTGCTTCATCCCTCAAACGTCACAGACCCCATTTTCTCATTTAAAATAATTTCCTTAAACAATACCCCCATCTCACCAGTCTCCCAGACTAAACTGTTAGGAGATATCATAGATAACAGCATGAAATTCGACAAATATATTGTGCAAACAATGACAAAAGTCCATAAACTCAGCACCCTCTACAGATGCAAAAACTACCTCACTAATAACAGTAGAGCCACCATCGCAAAAAGCCACCTACTCTCTACACTTCTCTCTGCTTTCCCCATACTACTCTCTGCTTTCCCCATACTACCTAACCTACATAAAGGAGACTTAAACAAATTAACCAGCTGCTATAACCAAATTGCAAAGTTTGCTACCGACTCCGCTTTCAGGACCCACCATTGTCTAGCTCTGAAACAACTACCCTGGCTGGAGCTTCCAAATTTCCTGACCTATAATCAGCTTGCAATTGCACACCAGATCCTATAACACTGCCAAAAAACCTCATCACTAAAATGCCTACTAAAGCATTACGCTAACAGTCATCTTCTAAGATCTACCAACAAAGCACTAGTTGAAATATCCAAAAGCAGGAGTAGTTCGGGTGACTCTCTGTACTCTAGTGCCATTGCAAAAATATGAAACACCCTTTCTCTAGAAATTTGGATCCTAGATCATAAACATAACTTTAAAGTCCTTCTCCGGTCCCACTTAACTATTTTATGGAAGTTTACCTGCTCAGACCCAGGATAAACTCCATTAGATAAATATCTTATTCTTCTCCAGGTACCTCACAAGGCTTCTTCACTTATTCCACATACATATATACAGGCACTGGTTGGTGTATTTCTCAGGTGTTTCACTTGATCTTACAATGATACCTTAAGGGTATATTCTCCTTCAATCTACTATCTACTCTATTTTCCTTCTACTATCTGCTCTTTTCTCCAGGGTTAACTTCTTATGCACATGCTTGCACATATTCTTATCTACTATCTACTCTATTTTCCTGCTGATGTGTACTCCATTCTACTATCTACTCTATTTTTCTTTTATTTACTACCTACTCCATTCTGTATGGATAACTCTATATGCATATTTTTGCACATTTTCTAATGTATATGTTTGAATGTATTTTTTTAAAGTATAATTGCATCTGTATGTTCATGTATTGCCAACATTGTACTGTGATGATTTTCTCTAAAGATAATTCTCTGTGCATATTTTAGCATGTATATTCTTATGTAAATTAGTATTGTGGATGTTGCTGTACTGTCATTTCATTGTTGTATGTGGAGCTTTTCTCCCTGGGCCTCCACTGAAAATGGGCAACTTACCCAGTCAGACTCTCCCGGTAAACAAATGTAAAATAATAAATAAAAATTTAGTATTTTCGTGTTCTTTTATTATTTAGTATTAAATATATTTAAAAGTGTTCATTGTGACTGATCTTTAGAGAATTTTTAACCTTAGAGGGTACTTCTTATTTGGTCAGTGACACTAATGCCTCAAGTCTGAATAACAAACTAAAAAGTACTAATGTTTCATGTTAGTTTAACAAACTGTGGTGAGGCTACTTTTGTGAGAATAAGGTAGAAAGGTTTAAGTGTTGAAAGAATAAGGCATCATCACAGTAGATGGTGAAAAGTACTAATGTTTGAATATAAAAGTGGCAAATTCTGACAAACACCACCTGTTTAGCTATTGCTTTAGTGGCTTCGGTGCAGTGAAACTTGAGATGCTATTCGAATAGTGCCTAGTGTTTGCACTGACATTCCCTGTGTGTGTGTGTGTGTGTGTGTGTGTGTGTGTGTGTGTTGTGTGCATATTTGCCTTGCATGACAGGTTCAGATGTACTCCTGTGTAGACCGTTGATGTGTACTCTGCAACATGCATTTTTAATAAGTGCTTGCTTTTAGCCAAGTAGTTGGATATATCATTTTCCAGCTTATATGTAGTGGTTGCAGCACTGGTAAAATGTCAAGATTGTTAAACCATCAGTTTGTAATAGTGACTGTACTAACGGCAGGTGCAGGCCTCTTTATTAAGGCCAAGTTCATAAAATTCATGTGTTGACATGTTTTACCCCCTTCCACAGAAATGGTGTGACCTCTTAAGAGTTTTATGTAAGTTAAGGGGTAGAGTCCCTACACCTCTTGGTTGGAGGCTATGAAAAAAAACACCATTTTTAGCAGGATCTGTAAGAGCAAAAGTGACCAAACAGGATCTCAATGAAGTTGTCCTTAATTTTAAGGATCTGATCGCTATTAACTTTACTTTTGGTGTAGAATTCATAAAGTTAAGAACATAAGGGTTTCCAGCACTGATGCTTGTGGTAATCCGGCTGTTACTTTTTGTTGAGGAGAATGGGTCTTGCACTTTAACTCTGAAGGACCACTTGTTAAATAGTTATTCAAGCATTTTACTGAGATTTTTGCACAGCCTTTTGAGGCAGTACTTTCCAGAGGCAGTGGTGGTTGACTATGCTGAAGGCAGTAGTGAAGGCCTAGTAAGACTCATCCTGTCAGTATTTTGTGGACTACGTGTACATTAACAAGCCACAGAGCTGTATTCAAGCTTTTTTCTTAATGGAAGCCGTGGTGTTGGCTACCAGGTATAGTATATTTGTTTAGTCATTTTTGCACATATTCAGTGACTATCTTTTCCTATAGTTTTGCTGTGGTTGGTGGGGTGGGTTAGCTGTTGTCATACAGGGCACATAGTGATACTGTTTTGGTACAAGAGTTACTGTGACTAGTTTCTCTTGTGAAGGAAATTTGCTTATTGCTTTCAGAAGACTAAAAATACATGTTAGAAGTGTGTTTGTATTTAGGAGATATAATATGGGTATGTAATTATCTTCACTGTTAGTTTGGAAGGTATGCTATGGACATGATTAAAAATGAGGTAGAGGTTTGTGGTGATGAATAATTTTGGATGTTCTTCATTCCACATTGCTGCAGTCCTAACTATTGGGTAGTCCGCTGTCCAGTCGGCCCGAATACCAAAGTATATGGCTGACGTCGGTCACGGCGCATTAGACTGACGTCAGTACGTCAGGGTACTAATGCGCATGACCGACGCCATATCCTCAGTCTTTTTTGCCGCATGGTCCGATGCAGAAGCTGTTTTTGCGAGTGCAGGTTGGCGTTCTGAAAGTTTCTGAAGTCAGAGTTTCAGACCGAATCAAAGTTGGCTAAGTACCCCGTTGGGGAATATTTTGGTTTTTTCTTGCCTCAGTATTTAACCGGATGTCAGAAAAAGTGAATAACTGTATTTCTTGTGGGAAACAGATACCTCATAGGGATTACCATACTTTGTGTATACCTTGTTTAGGGCCTGAGCACGACGTTGTTGGATGCCGCTCTTGTGCTAGGTTTAACAAACGCACTATTAAGAGAAGGTTAGACTGTGCCAGGTTAGTGTTTGGGAAGCGTTGTAATTATAAAATGCCGTCGGATGCTCCGATGCCCGCTTCAGCCAAAAAGCGCAAGGACAAAGCAGGGAAGCCTAGAGTGGAAGAACCGACAGTCCCGGACGTCGGTTCTTTAGAAGGCTCAGTGGAGCCGGAGGTTCTGCCAGGAGTTTCTTTGGAGTCTCAGGGAGAAACTTTATTGTTGCAGGATGTATCTCAGGAAGTAGGCCAGCCTGAAGGGGCTTCTCAGGTGGCTGTTCTTCCCTCTCTTTCTAAGGTGGTTAGGGCCTCGCCTTCTGTTTCTAAGGCTTCTTTAAGAGGCAGGCCTGCTTCAGCTTCAGTGGGGGTTTCTCCGAGAGTTTCAGGGTCCTTGCCTAAGAAGCATATGCTAAAAATGGCAGAGGATTTGATTACAATGATTAGAGGTTCTATGCCCCCTCCTGATAAGAGGCCTAGGGTGGAACCTGAGTTTGAGAGTTTTGAGCAATGTTCGGAGGCTTCTGAGTCTTGGGGTGAAGATTTGCAGGAGTATCCTCCTTATTCTGATTCTGATGTGGATGATTCTACTCCTTCAGCTTCGCCTCCTGAGGATTTTTCATTTTCAGAGACTCTGCATTCCATGAGGGAGCATTTTAAATGGGAAGGTCAAGATTTCTCTGATTCCAGGAAGAGGCTTAGAGAATTCTTGTTTTACCCCAGCATAGGCCTTTAGCTATACCTCCTGTTTTGAATGTGGTAGAAGATGTTTTTGCAGAGGCTTCACTGAATCCTGACTCTTTGCCTCCTGCCCCAGTTAAACCGGATAGGTACTATAGGGTGCCTGAAGCCCATAAGTATCTTTTTAAGAGTCCTAGGGCAGACCCAGAAACTGTCTCTCAGGGGCCTAAAGGTGTGAAGGCTTCTGTGGTTAAAAATCCTGTTCCTCCTGATAAAGAGGCAAGGGCTTTGGATAGATGGGGAAAGAAAGTGTATACTTCTTCCACTTTAGCCATGAGGGCGTTGAATTGTCAGTTTCATATGTTAAAATATCAGAATTATCTCCTTTCACAATTGAAGTCTAAGGTGGATGCTCTGGCTGAAGGTATTGAGTGTAAAGAATTGCAGGATTTAGTTCATGTTTCTGAACAGGTGGGTAAGCATTCCTTACAGTGTGGTTTTGATGCTGTGCAGGCCTCCTCGAGGGTGGCTGCTACTGGTTCTGTTCTTCGTAGGCATGCCTGGTTGAGGGATCAGAACTTAGCTGAGCATGTTAAGACAAGGATTTTGGATGCTCCTTTACAGTCTGATGTGTTGTTTGGTTCGCCTGTGGAAGCAGTTTTAAAGAAAATGGAGGACAAGGCTAAGTCTATGCAAACTGTTAAGGATTTTTTGCAGGTGCAGCCTCCGAAGTTTAGTAGAAATTGGCCTGCTAAGGGGTGGACTTATCCTGCTTATGATTCCCAGTCTAGGGGTAGGTCTAGACGTGGTAGAGGCAGAGCTCAAGGTTCTTTTAGGCCTAGGACAGGGAGTTCACCTGCTCAGACTTCTGGTGAGGGCAGGGGTCAGTCCTTTCGTAAGGAGACCCAATGACCTGCCTTTTCAGCTGCCAGTACATTCTCGCCTGGCAGCACCTTTGGGAGGAAGGCTGTCTCTTTTCAAAGAAAATTGGGATTTAATTACACAAGACAGATGGGTTCTGGATATCATTCACCACGGTTACGGGTTTTATTTCCATACCTTGCCTCCTTTCAAAGGCATGCCAGACATTCCTCCTCTACAAAGAAAAGAGGCTCACAAGCAAATTTCTCTGTTGCTCCAAATAGGGGCTATTCAGTCAGTTCCTGTGCCAGAAAGGGGCCTAGGATTTTATTCTCGCCTGTTCCTAGTGCCAAAAAGGGGAACACGTGGAGACCAATTTTGGATTTATCTATCCTCAACACTTATCTGGACATTCCCAAGTTCAAAATGTTGGCGTTACAACAACTTTTACCTCTGCTGGGCAAAGATCACTGGATGGTAACTTTAGATCTAAAGGAAGCTTACCTTCATGTGCCAATAAGACTAAGTTGCAGGAAGTATCTGCGTTTCGAGCTGGAAATTTTCATTATCAGTTCTCTGCATTGCCCTTTGGCTTATCTACTGCCCAGAGTATTCACAAAGGTTCTGGCTCCAGTGATAGCTTACTTCAGGCTAAAAGGAATTCAAATCTGTCCTTACTTGGACGACTGCCTGATTCTGGCTCGAGAAAAGGAAGACCTTCTACAGCATTTGGAATATGTCATAGCAGTGCTAAGATGCCTAGGGTATTCTGTGAACGAAATAAAGTCCAGTCTGGTACCCTCTCAAGACATGTGCTTTCTGGGTGTGAGACTGAATACAGCAGCCCAGATGGCCTTTTTAACCCCGGACAAACAAAAGAATCTTTCCAGTTACTTCCATCACCTATCTCTTCAGTCCGGGCTGACTGCAAGGACAGTCCTTCAAGCCTTAGGGTTCATGGCATCTTGTATTCTGGTGCTTCCCAATGCCAAACTGCATATGAGGAAGCTACAATGGTATCTCAAAATCTGTGGACACAGCACTGCCAGGATTTGGACACTGTCATTCAAATAATACCTTGCATTCAAAAGGAATTTTTGTGGTGGGCTCAGGAATGTCACCTAAACAAGGGACTCTCTGTGACCCGGCCAGAGGCAAGTCAGATTCTAACGACAGATGCCTCAGATATTGCTTGGGAGCTCATCTAAATGGAAAGTGGATACAAGACAAGTGGCCTGCCAGACTACAGCATCTACATATCAACATGAAAGAGATGTTAGCAGTCCAGTTTGCATTAATGGCTTTCAAGGAGTTACTTCTTCCAGGGCAGGTGTTGATTCTAACAGACAACACAACTGTCATGTGGTACATCAACAAACAAGGGGGAACACATTCTTACCCATTGTGCAGGCAAGCAATGATTTTATGGGAGACTGCGCTCAGCTTGCAACTAACTCTTCAGGCAAGGTTTCTGCCGGGAGCACAGAACTCCTTAGCAGATGTGTTAAGCAGACAAATCATGGATCCCCACGAGTGGAAACTGGATCTTCATGTATTTCAAACATTGACAGTGTCATGGGGAACTCCAGACATAGATCTGTTCGCTTCTCCACTAAACCACCAGCTGCCAAAGTTTTGCACGAAGGGATTTCATCACACAGCTTGGAAAGTGGATGCTCTTTCTTTCAGTTGGAAAAATCTTCATGTGTATGCTTTTCCACCTCTGCCTCTTCTCCCAAAGGTGCTTCTAAAGGTCAGACAAGACAAGCCAAGGATGATTTTAATAGCTCCAGATTGGCCTCGGCAGCACTGGTACCCATTACTGAGGAGTCTGGTAAGGAAGCCTCCATGGCCTTTACCCTTGATTCCACACCTGTTGTCTCAGAGGGACGGTCGTCTGCTCAATGTCAAGCTTCACTCTCTTCATCTAACAGCCTGGCATATTCTGTTTTGAAGGACAGCAGGTCTCAGCTTCCTCAGCAAGTTTTAAATGTGATTATGGAAGCTAGAAGACCTAGTACAAGGAAAGTGTACGCAGAAAAATGGAAGAGATTTTTGTTTTGGACTGCAGCAAAAAATTTGGAGATTTCTGAGCCTAATTTGAGTGTGGCTCTTCAATATCTTACTGAGTTATTGGACAAAGGTTTGTCTTTCTCTTCTATTAAAATTCATGCTGCAGCAATTTCAGCTCACTATGATTGTGACCCACCATTGTTTTCACATCCTTTGTTCAAGCAATTTCTTAGAGGGGCAAAGAATATAAGACCCCCACGTAGAGCTCCTACTCCTGCTTGGGACCTCAATTTTGTGTTGGAGAAACTTACTCTACAACCTTTTGAGCCTGCGGCTACTGCTGAACTGAAATACTTGTCATGGAAGACTGCTTTTTTGTTGGCCATTACTTCTGCTAGAAGGGTTTCTGAGTTGCAGGCCCTTATGGCGGTTGAGCCTTTTTTGATTTTTCATAAGGCTAGGGTATCATTACGTACTAATCCTTCCTTTATGCCTAAGGTGGTTTCTAGTGTGGCTTTAAACCAAACTATTCATTTGCCTACTTTTTATGCAGATCCCCAAAACAAAGGGGAAAAGATTTTGCACACTTTAGACGTACACAGGCAATTGCGTTATTATTTAAGCAGGACTAAGGATTTTAGGCAGTCTCAGCAGTTGTTTGTTTCTTTTGCTTTGAGTTCGCAGGGCAAGCCTGTGTCAAAACAAACTATTTCTAGGTGGATTGGGTTTTGCATTGCATTTTGTTATTCCCATCATGGCAAAGAGATTCCAGCTGGGATTAGGCCTCATTCCACTAGGGCTACTGCCACTTCTACAGCATTTCTAAGGGGTGACAACTAAGGATATTTTGGAGGCAGCTACTTGGAGTTCAGTGCATACTTTCTCTAAGCATTACCACCTTCCTCTCTACTCTAAGTCTAGGGCTGGTTTTGCAACAGCTATTTTGCAAGGCATGTTATCAGCTCCTGCTTCCTTATGATTTGCCAGCCTCCCTTACCTCTGCTTTGGGATTCTACCCAATAGTTAGGACTGCAGCAATGTGGAATGAAGAACATAGTACAGTTTTGTACCTACCATAAATGTAGATGTTCGAGGATCCACATTGCTGCAGTCCAATTTACCCTCCCTCCTTCCCCTCTGTGTTTAGGGGTGGTGGTGTTGGTGGGGTTATATTCTGGTACCTTTGTATATATTGTCTATACTTTTGGTGCAGGTATGTTTTGTGTTTTTGGGTTGTGGCCTTGTCTTTTTAGGGTCTTCTGACATCTGGGGCAAGAAAAGACTGAGGATATGGCGTCGGTCATGCGCATTAGTACCCTGACGTACTGACGTCAGTCTAATGCGCCGTGACCGACGTCAGCCATATACTTTGGTATTCGGGCCGACTGGACAGCGGACTACCCAATAGTTAGGACTGCAGCAATGTGGATCCTCGAACATCTACATTTATGGTAGGTACAAAACTGTACTTTTTGTGAACCAAGAGTTGTTTAGATGAAGTTTTTATACTTTTACATCTGGAATTTTGTAGTGCTTTTGCTGCATTATTTTCTTAGGTCTTGCATTTGTATGTAATGCTGTTTAGTCAGAATTGTTTCTGTGTATTTGTGTCTTGTCCATGTGGCATCACAAAGTTTAGCCAATGTTTTTTAGTTCTGTTTTGAAATATTGTTGAGTGCTGTGTGTGTCTGTTATTGCTGGGAAGTGCTTCCACATAAGTGGGTGGTTGGTTTGTTGAAGTTGTTTATTGCCACCTGCTGTGTATGCTTTAAGAGCATGTGCTAGTTCACATTAGTAGATCACGAGGAAGATTTGTTTGGAGTGACTATTTTGTCAGTATGTCTTATTGATGCAATGGGAGGCTTAAACTGTTGTTGGAGCAGTATATTATTTCATTGTGGTCACTGATTAAAAGTGGTTGTACTTGTATGTTTATTATTTAAATTTGCTTGACTGGGCTGTGGAAAAAATTATAATACTTGTTAGAAGCAGGTCAAGCAGTAAGTGGTTAATTTTGTTGGAACAGTAAGACATTATTTCGTAGTGGTCATGTATTGAAAGTGCTTATACTTGTAGATTTATTTTTATTTAAATTTGGTTTGCTGGATTAGATTGTGGAAAATTTTTGTACTGGGATGGAATGTGGAAAAATGCTGTATTTGTTAGAAGTAGGTCAAAGAGCACATGATTAATGGTTAGGTAGTTTGGCCTTATTATTACTTGCACCATTTGTATGAAGTAGTGATTTTCAAATCTAATGAACAAGGCATCCTGAAAAAAAATAAAACATTTCATAACATATGTAGCTTATTAAATCAAAACTATAGTAAATATATCAGTTTTGTATTTAAATTCTGTCAATTACTCTTAAGAGTGTGTACATTAGCATATTTAGTATATGCTTGGCTATAGATGTATGGGATGTATGGTAGGGCAGTGTTAGGTATGTGTTGATTTCTATTCTTACTGTTTTTTACTGATAAATTTGGTGGATTTTGCTTTTGTTCCCTTTATCTGAACATTTCCGCAGTGTTCATAAAGAAGCAATTCTTCTTTAACTCGTTTACCTGACATGTTTATCTTTATTTACTTGTTTTTAGTTTATTGTAAGTGAAAAGGAAATGAAAGGGAAATAGTGTGATTTTTTTTCTTAGGTTTCATGGAGCATATATATGGGTTATGCTGTGTGAAAGCTGCTGTTATAAGAAAGCAATAATGCCTGACAAGGGTGTGTGTTATTGTGTAAATAACACCCACTCATGGGTGTTCTGAGGCCCATTGCTGCAGGTGGAGGGCCTGTATACCCCTGGAAGGACATTATTTGCACAGTAACACACATACCTTGGATGGCTTTATTGCGCATAGAGAATGGTCTGTTTGATAAATTGTTTTTTATTTCTTTTTTTATTTTTTTAATTATGCGTTAATAATTTTGATGTAAGATGGTTCCTCTTGCTACTGTTTCAAACTTGCCATTCTGTATGCTGTCAAATCGTTGGGGGAGGGGATTGAAGTCACTAAATAGTGAGTTACATTCGAGTTTCAGACTTTGTCATAGCTCTGAACTAATTAGGGACAAATCTCAACAGAATCTGGTACAAATCCAGAAGTAATCAGGGACACTTTTAAAATGCTGGTACTATTAATGTGAGACATTGACAGAAGAAGATATTGTGAATGAATATCCGTTTTCTGAAGTAAAAAAAGTCTTGTAACACTTTTTGTTGTCATTGCTTATTAAGTGTAATTAACCACCTTTTCTACAAAAGTAGAACAAATAACAGGCGTACCACCACGGGCCTGGAATAACACTTGGAATAGAACTATTTATTAAAATAAATGAGCGATTTTCAAATCCTAAAAGTAGGGAACAAACGGAAAGAGAACGGATTAGCGCTTTCGGCCATAACCTCGGAAGGCAGATGTTTGAGGTTTGTTTTTTTGTTAAATCTTGTCTGAATGTAAAGAGTATAAGAGTAGGTCTATTACTCGTAAGACTAAAGTTGTTGTCATTTGTGTTACTTGTAAACACAGATGTTGCCAGGCTACTGAGTAACTCCTGCCCCATCCTATAACGCACTTCATCTCACTACCTTTACAGTCTCAGATCTTGGCTATTGCTGAAGAGCTCAGACAAATATCTGAAATGGGCTGGCTCCAGGCTGCCTTTTCATGCTCAATTTCTCTAAGAGATGTCATTGGTTATTTTTCAGCTCTTGTCATTTTCTGCTTATTAGTCATCCTGTTGCTTACCATTTTGAATATGTGTGTTTACTGCGGCTTTGTAAATGTTCTAGCTAGAAACTGCTTTTTTTTCTTTCAGTGTAGATCCTTTTCAGTAGTGGTGGTGTATGTTTGCTAAAAGTGTTCATTTATTTCTTTGTAAGGTTATAGTTTGCTTCAGGATGAAGTATTTGCCATATTTTTGAGAGTTTGAATTGGTTGTTAATTTGATTCTTTTAGGAGTTACTTTTTGTTTGAAAAGCATCAGCCATTTGACATTTAATGGCTGATGCTGTGTTCTTATTAAAATTGTATGTGCATGCTCACTTCAGGTGGTTTTACAGTTGCTTAAAACTGTTTAAAGTTTGCACTGCTTGGCCCCTTTATTGAGGGAAACTTCTTTTTAAGTTCATCAGTCTTGTTAAATTTTGTTGAATTGTGTTGTATCTGTTGTTTGGGTAGCCACCTTTACTTGAAAAACAGAGTAAGGACTCTGACAGATGCAGCTGTAGGAAGAGAAGTTCTCCCCTTGACAGGCCTTTTCAGTGTATAATTTGCTGGGAGCACTCCATATTCTTTCCAAGTGCTGCATTTGTGCTACTTTGCCCTCCTCCGTCCTCCTGTGTAGAAATGACCAATTACAGCTTCACTTACATAAGAAGCCCTTGTCTGTACAGGTGTTTAATTCCAGAAGTTCTTGTACTTATTCTGCCTCAGTCTTGTGACAATCTTTGTTTTTTGGCATCAAAGCCATTTATGGTCTCAGACTCAACCTCTGAGTTTGTGAAAAGCTGTGTGGTTGTTAAAATCAAGCTTAAGCTTTCAGAGTATACAGTAGTATCCTGTCGTCTGGAGTAGCTTCAGAAGTCATGGAGTCTGCAGTTAAAGTTTCTGTGAAAATAATTAAAAAAAAAATGATCACTTGCCACTCTGCAGTCATAGTCTCCCTACTTTTACTTTTGTGACGGATTTTGCCTAGATAAAGAAAGGGGTGCCATTATTTGGATTATAAATCCTCAGTGTTGAATCAACGCTCAGCTTTACTTTAACAAGTCTGTGAATACCTTTTTTAAAGTGCAAATAAAAAAATAGATAGTGGTCAACATATACTTTTTTAATATGTGTTTAGGATGTCTATCAAAATGTATTTGGTTGCATTTTTAATGATTGTGTAGATCTAAGTAGTTGGAATGTGTAATGTTATTTAAACACATTTATTTTACTAGTTTAGTTTAAGAAGGGCAGGAGTGTTTGGCACATTACTATTTATAAGTATTTTAACTAAGTATAACTCTTAGTTAAAGGAGCTGGCAGTAGTTTTTTTTTCTGTAATAGATAATTTTGTGCTATGTTAATCTCTCTGCAGTTTGTATTCATTTGGAGTCTTGGTGTGTGATATGTGGACCTTATAGATAGAAACACAGCCAATGAGCTTAAATTGTCTATAAAGTCTGGCTGATAAGATTCTGCAGTTTTAAATTACAAAAAGTTACTAGTCAAAATTTACAGGGATTCTTTAGCTAGTTGTAGTAGAAGGTAGACCGTGCACCTCAATCTCTTAGCACAAGAAATCTGGATAAAGCCTAAAATAAAGCGGGTATGAAGACCTAAAAATAGGGAGAGATTTTAAACATTTCTCTTATAAATGTAGAAAGTTACTAGAATAAATGGATTTGTATTAGCACACATTTGCTAAAGGATATGAAGCAAATATGTGTCATTAGTTATTTGCCAGAAAATTATATATAATTTTATGAGGAACAGACCAAAATATGAGGCACAAATCTGGACAGTTGAGAGGTGTGCTTAGTAATGTTATTAAAATGCAATCTGTATGTTTAAAACTTTTATTTTGTGTTGCTATGTCTATGAATTTACTTGCTCATAAGTCTAGTTTTTAAAAGCATTGCCTACTTTTATTTTGGGTAAAGAATTTAATTATTTCATGTCAAAAGCTTGTGTATGGTTATTTCTTCATTTTTATAACTGTAGTCACCAAAACTGGCAAATTATTAACTGTTGGCATCCACCTTGCTGAGAGTGACAGCTACTGGTATTTAACATGTTGCAGTTGGCTTATTTTAAGTGTGTTAGTAATTAAAATCTTTTGTTGTCCTGGATGGGCCGAGCTGGTGATAGCATATTACTGTAACTGTGAATGCAAAACTGTTTTAATAATTTTCATTACCATGTTCAAGATTGTACTGAAAGCCACTGGACAGAGAGTGAAGTGGGTGAATGTTTGGGAACCCCAATAATTCAGCTCTACAGTACCTTATCTGGGTGTGGCAGATGGTGGTCATAGCCTGAGGCAACAGTGGGACATTTGCCATAAACTCTTAAAGCCATTTTCATTGCATATTTTGGGGTCAGCAGTGTAGGTTGTGAGACTGTAGATCCTGACTGTCATGCCTCTAAATAATTTCTCTGTCAGTCTGCTTTAACTTTCTAATATTTTAGATAATTGTGATGAGGGAGTTGGTAGAAAGTTTTAAGATCTTCCTTTTTCCCTTTTTAAAGATAATTGAAATGTATAATTGGTCTCCTCAAAATAATGCCAATGTTCAAAAATCATTTGTCTGCATGTCCATGATAACAAAAAGATGAATGTTGTTGTACGTAATGGCACCAGAAATCTAGTTAACATTTAAAAGAAAACAAATGTAAAAGCCTTGGAGTTGTGTTGTTTAAACTCCATATCATCTGTAAAATGTTTGCTAAAAACTATAAAGTAGTTATTGAATTCCTTGGATTCTCCATCATAATATCTGTAACATTTTCAGTTTACGGACAAAAAAGCATAATTTTATTCCTGTACATTTAAATGTGGCAAAACTAAATGGAGGGTATGTCAGGTTTGTGAAAGTCAAGGATGGCATTGAGAATTATGCCAGCGTGACGATGCTGCATGTAGATCTGTGGAGGCAGACTGAATGTGCATAAAACTGTGTCAGTGGCTACGTTTGTCTAAGCTGCACACGTCTTATTTGGTAGTGCTCCAAGGATTTCTTGCAGCCTCTTCATTAATGTCAGGGTTGGATATAATTACACACACGCCTTCATTTACTCACTTGTAAAACAAATGTCAGTAATGCAGTCTACCTCTTTTAAAGCAGCCCTTTCTTCAGTCATTGAGGCTGAAGTGTAGTCTGATCTCCCAACTAATAAGTGCACTATGTGGTGACTTTGAGTTCCCAAATGTGTACCATCTTAGTGCACAAGCAAAATATACTAATTAGTTAAACTAAATTTCCTGCATTATTTACTGTTAAGGTTGACACCATGTCACTGTGTAATGCATTCATTATTCCATAGCTGATGCAGTTAAAGAATTAATTAAGGAACTGTTTTCAGCCATTACTGTGAACTGCTAAAGCCTAGCACTGTTGCACTGATCTGTCTATCTGTCCATCAGTCTAGCTAGCTAGCTGTTTTGGCCAGCACCACCCTGACTGTCAAGACTTACTTCTACTTCCCTGTTGGCTCATTCATTACTCTAGGTCTGAGAGATCAGGTTATAGATCATAATTATGCTATGTCTAGGTGTCAGTGTTATGCATCCAGGAGTGGTGCTGTTGTCCTTGGGAGCTGGTGTTTTTACACTAGGCCTTAGTCCCTCCCCTGCATGCTAATGCCAGTGTTAGGCTGGATGGTCAGTTGGGAATAGCCACATTGTATGCCTTTTCTTGGCCACCATAAGATGGCCACACCTTCTGTTATCCTGCCACCCCAACAGCCAGCATCTTCTCTCTGAGCTCCACCCAGCATACCCTCACCTTCCTTAAGCACGCCCACCCTCTCTTCTTGAGCTTTCAAGCACCTGAGCCTGTAATCGTACCTTTGACAGCTGGGCTGTATTCATGATTTTGTCTTTCTGTGCCACCAGTACGGTTTGCTGCAGTGGTTTATTTTGTTGCATTATCACTTTGCTAATCTTGTTTACTTGTGCACAGCAATGCAGTACTAATTAATAGCACACTTGTCTTAACACCACACTTTAGAAGAAGTTCCTTAAACTGAATGGTTTTGTTTGCAATAAAAAAAAAATCTATACTTTCAGGGAACCCAAAACAAAAACCAAGAAGAATAAAACTGATAAAGTTAAACGCACACTACTCTGCAGAGACTCTGACAAGAAGGCTCAAAGACAAACCATAGTAAGTACATGTAAATAAAACTGAATATGAGCAAGCAAAAGACTTTAAGCACTTTCATTTTAATGTCCCAAAACTTTCATTAGAATAATTTCGATCCAGTTTAACAATTTAAATTTTTAATTCCACGAATCACACGATGGCCAATTCCCCAAGACTTATCCAAATTTAAAGCAACACTAAGTAAGAAATATTAAACATTACAGACATAAAAAAATTTGTAAAAACCTACATAAAAAAACTTTCATCATAAAAGTTTAAAGGTTCACCTTTCAAGTGCCCTTAACTTTAAAAGAGAGCGTAGTGATACATGGTCATTTAGTCTGGTCCATACACTCGCGTTAAGATAAAGCTGCCAATAAAGTTCATGTTTCTCTAACAGTAGTGGCCACAGATCAGCCCTAGTTACTTTTCAATGATCATAAATTTAAAACTGTGTCCAGGAAATTCACATACATGCATTTGGTGCATTATTTTCTTTATTTTTCTGTGTCATTTAAATGCTTGCAAGCTCTATCCTTTAGTTTGCAGTCTGTCTTCTCAGTGTAATAGCAAAAACACTGTTGGCATAATGCAATGTAGACCACGCCATTAGTCTGAAAGTTAAAGGCATCCTTCACTTTAAAGGTAAACTCCCTTTATTTTAAATTGTTCACAGGTCAAAATAAAAGAGCAAATGGAACAATATCCTTTAAATTACAACCTCTCTTTAAAAAATTACCTTTGGCTTTTCCCCCACTTTAATGCAATACAGCTAACATTTTTCAAAATAGCTCAATTCTTTTCAATAGTGTTTAGATTAGTGGGACTGTCAGTACTGAACTCGGTTATTAAAGAATCTTTTATTGCGTTACTACACTTGTGTTAGGCTATTAACCCTAAAAGCAGTACACTTAACTTTTTCATCAATGTCAAACAGCCCGTTGAAGATCTTTTCTACTCACATAGTGTTCAAAATGGGTGAGTAAAACCCCCCACTCCATTTTGTCGATAAATTTGTACATTAAATGGTTCACACATTTGCTAGGGTAACCCCTAGGTAGAAACATGCCTTTAATAATTTCACTTTCATCCAGGAAGTGTTCGAAAATAGAAATCATACAGACAGCCTGAAAGAACTGCCCCTTCACTACTGCACATTTTATGCAGATAGATAACAACTTGAGAAATATAGGTAGACATTTGGATTTATGGTGGATTTGAGATACGAGCCTACTATCTGCTGTATCTTTGATTTAACAGATGCCAAGCTATGCAATATTTACATTAGACTCGTACATAAACTTCAGAAATTCTGTGCTGCTGTTAGTATATTAAAAATCCACAATCGAATCCTTCTTGCCTTCCCAAACTATAAAAATATTGTCCAGGAGCGTCTGTAAAACCTACACCAGCTCATATATTTAGAAGGAAAAAGAAACTTCCTTTCCTATTGCACCATAACAATGTTTGCAAAGATCCCCCACACACTGAGCCCATGGCAGCTCCTGACTGCTGTAGGTAGTATTTACACTCAGACAACAAGTTGTTTTTCAACACTGTCTCAGGAGGGCTTCGCAAGTGTTTATGTACGAGTGTAATGGAAATGGAAGTAAACATAACTTGTCAAGGATGGCAAAGGGTGGAGATGTTCCATTTGCTGTTTTATTTTGACCTGTGAACCTTTTAAAATTAAACCGTTTACCTTTAAAGTGAAGGGTGCCTTTAACTGTCAGATTAACGATGTGGTCTATGCTACATTATACCAGCATTGTTTTGGCTATTAGATTGGGAAGACAGAAAGCAAACTAAAGCAAAGAATTTGCAGGCATTAAAATGACCTAAAGAGAAATAAAGAAAATAATGGGCTGGCTAGATATGTATCTGAATTCACTGGACACCGCTTTAAATTTACGATCATTGAAAAGGTAACTAGGGCTGATCGTGGTCCATCGCAACTACTGTTACAGAAACTTGAACTTTATCAACAACCTTGTCTTAACGCAAATGTATTACTAGACTGAATGACCATGTATCAGTTAGCTGCCTTTTAAAGTTAAGGGCACTTGAAAGGAGAGCTTTTAAACATTTACACTGAAATGTATGTTTTTAATGTGTTTTATGTCCATAATGTTTAATATTTCTTAGTGTTGCTTTAAATTTGGGTCAGTTATGGTGGCTTCACCATACTCATTTTCATGCAATTAACTTTTTAAACTGGATTGAAATTATTCTGATGAAGTTTTGGGACATCAAAATGAAAGTGCTTAAAGGTTTAAAGTCTTTTGCATGTTCATATTCAGTTTTATTTACATGTATTTACTGTGATTTGTCTTTGAGCCTTCTTGTTGGAGTCTCTGCAGACTGGTGTGCTTTGAACTTTCAGGGAAACTCCTGATTAAGATATAAGTCACTTCATATGTAAGAAGCCTTAGCTAATGCTCTCAAACACTTCTTAAAATTATTTTCCCCGTTGTGACATAATTAACTTTATTTGCATATGGATTTATCATTTACAGCTGCTGCTCTTAATAAGTAGTTTGACACTTTTAAAAACTGCAGTACCGCCTAATAGATTCCTGAGTAGTTTGAGGTACATTGAGCCCCATGCCCTGCATAAACTGATTGATAGAATGTAAACAGGCAGAACAGAGAAAGAATTGATTAAAATAATGCCAGTGACTTGCTGATTTCTTAACTATACAAGTTAGAGCATTGCCTTGATGCAGAGCAGTGGTATTTCCCAAAAGTAAGACCAAATTAAATGGGACTCACTATTAATGCTGACCATATACTGTCTAAGTTCTCGTCTGCAGTGTGGAAGCCTGACTATATTTTTTCACCAGCTAGAGCAGCACCTACACAGCTAAACATAAGCTGCCACAGTGCGATGTTAGCTAGCTCCATTTTCAGAGGGATAAAGACATGACCATGTATCATCTGATCTACGAACAAGAAGTGGACCTGCAGGCTGGATCATCCGGGCCGGGGGGGGGGTGGTATTGGGTGGTCAGTTGACAGATAGCCTATCCCAGAGTGAGTAATCTAGCCAATCCCAGAGTGAGTAATCTAGCCACAACTTGTCCAAGTGTTACTGACAAATGCCTTCCAGTAGCAAGCTGGGTAAGGATTCTCAATGTACAGCGATAAACTGAATGTGGTCTGCCAAGGTATGAGTGCAGTAGTCAGGGCTGAAGGTGTGTGGGGAATGCTCATTCTGAATACCACTGTCCAGTGTTATGTTCTGTATCCTACCTAATGATTGACAATGGAAGGGGATTAATTCAGCAGCAGGAAAGACAACCCGACCATGGATGATAGCCTACCTTTCTGTCAGCACTCTGAATTTAACCCACCCCAGCCACAGGGTGATGTGATGGACTGTTAGAGACTGAAGGAGAGCAGGGCAAAACTAAACTAGTAATTGGTAGAGTAGTTAAAGCTTGATGGTCTAGGCTGGAAAGACCAGAAGAATGAGACTATAATTCAAAGGGTATGAATTCCATCAGTTGTATTTTTAAATTTAGTAATATCATTTTAGTCAAAGAACAATGACTTATTGCAGCTGTGGCTGCAGTTGGGGCGTTTGTGCCTTCCTCACTTTTTCTGTTGTCTTGCAATCTACAGTGTATAATCTACAGTATATTTGGTGTACCATATAAGAGCTGCTTTTCATTACTGGAGTATTTTGGTGTTGGAAGCTGGTAGTCTGAGATTAGTACTAAAGAGTATGTTTTTTTGGTTGCTCTTACTAATCATTCCATGTATATCTTTGTAGTGCTGTCTTCCCTTTGTTGAATCCTTCTGAATCTCTGTACCATCAACCATTGTCATAATTGTTTTGGGGGGTTGTTCCTGACTGTTATGAAAGCCCTTAATATCTTCACTTCCCCTGATCATTGTCATCATTTTAAGACCATTCAGTGGGTCACTTGGCACTATCGTCAGTGCCTTGAGTATATTCTCTGGTTGCTACCTACTTTACTGACATCATTAGAATCCTCCTGTACTTCCAACTAGAGACTTCTGCACATCTTATGCACTTTGTCTGGTTACAGTAGCTGTCATCTTTAAATACTTGTGGCTCTGGCCCCAGTCACTGGTATTATTAGAAACATCCACAACTGGCCACATTTTAGAGCCCTTTCCTGTTATTTACACTATTATTATTATTATCATGAAAACAAAACTTTATTTACTGCAAGAAGGAAAATGTGTTATTTGGCATTTGTTTTGCACAGCATTGATCTCCTCTTGTCCTTATTGTCATGCTGTTAGATTTGGAAATGAAGGCAGTTTTCTGCAGCTGCTGCTTAATTTTCTCATCTTTTTTGATGGATTTTATGTTTGTATAATGTAATGCTGTTTATATTCTGTTTTCTGTCTTATGCTGGCCTTTTCTTGTACTGATTGTTTTATGCATAATAGCATCTAAAACTGTGTCCAATAGGCATCTTTAGACCAGCTGAAAGAACATAATGTTTAGTGGGTGCCTGAAAGTGTCCTACTGTAAATGTACATAATGCCATTTGGCCATAGTGCACATGGCTACTCTGTGACCCTTAAGTTGTTTTTAATTCTATAAAGAAGGCTAAGGGACTAAGTCATTCTGCACACATTGGCCATTTCATCCCCCCTAGGTTTCTTGGATGTATGCCAGGTAAGTGCATGAAGAGCAGGCGTCTATGATAACAGAAGCTTTAAGCTTTAGCCATGCTTGACCTAGCTTGTCTATGCCATTACACAGAATGTTAGTGTGGGCTCTGGAACAAGGTCTTCTGATCTGTCATGTGAGGATAAGCCAAGGCGTACAGATCACAGAGTAGATAACATCAAATGCACAAAATTAGTTTGCTGATGATTCTGTACTGTTACCAGGAAATACAGGCGAGAAAGATTAGATGTTACAGGAAGAAAAACAGCTTTGTGACATAAATAGCACTGTGATTACACTGGTTTAAACTGCCTT